>NW_026714421.1:0-23594 GCF_029784015.1 Lycium ferocissimum
TTTACATACTTAGTACATCTTTCGCATCGACCCCCTTTCCTGGGGCTGCGTTTCATGCCCGCAGGCGTAGGTTCGTGATCCGCCGCCGTAGGCCACACATTTCGCACACGAGTGCTCCTTTGATCCGAGCCCGGATGTTGGTACATATCTTTTGTGATGTATACGCTTTTGCACATATGATTATTTGGGGCACGCGGGGCCCCGTCCCGTCATATGTCTCGTTTCGATTGTAGAGGCCTCGTAGTCATATATGTGGGTAATGGGTCATGCGTGTGTTTGTTTGGTTACGATCTGTGTCTTACTGCGGTCCCGTTCGCTACTACGGCCTAAGCGGCCCATCTGTCCGTGTATGTGCTTATATCCGGCGATGAGCATTCCGCCGCCTCTTTTGTTATACCCCGCGTTTTCAGAGCATGAGTTTGACATGTACCTCATCGTAGTAATGGGATGTTTTGAAAGGCACAAGCCATGGAAAGTACGTAACAACGAAGAAAAAAGGGTGAATTACGATCTCGTAAGTCGTAATCGGGAAAGAATATTTTGAAACACGGGAACATGGCCATTATTAGTGTAATAAGTGATAAATATCATGTATGGAGAATTTCGGAATATTTCGGGATTGAGCAAATTGAAGAAAATAAGTTCGACGAAAATTTGAGAAACGCGGGACGGATTTTAGTTAACTTTGGAGGCGCATATCTTATAGTATATGTGGAGTTTTAAGGTGGTTCAAAGTCCTAAAATGATGTTCGTCGAGTCTAGTTTGTAATGCAACCAACCGTTCATTGATAGGACATCGGAGTAGAGAATTATAGACGTTACAAACTGAACTGTCGACGCGAAACAGTATTCCCCGCGGCACCGCTACAGCACCGCTACAAGACTATAGCTACGTAAAAACCGACTTTAGCAGTCGTTTTAAGGGTTAAAAATCTCATTTTTTTCATCCAAAACTTCAAAAAATTTCCAGAAAATTCAAAGCAACAAAGGGAGCAAATATACATCACAACAATTGAGGATTTTGAGTGAGATTTCAAGTAATGAAGTACCAATCGAAGTCCGGCAACAGTAGATAGTCACGAATATAATTTCATTTGGAATTAGAGGAGTATGGGAACAAGAAAATGTTGAAGAAGGTAAGTTTTAATCCTCTTTTCACATGTTATGGATGGTTTATATGTGTTGTGGTGTGTGGAAATTCATGAAATATGGTATGTTGAAGTGAAGCGTGTAGGTGTTGGTTATGTTGGAGTGATGAACTAATTTTTATTTAATATTTTGGTTGTTGTTGATATGGATTCCATAATGAAAATGATGGTTTAATGATTTAAATGGAAGTTGGAGTCGTTTGTAAGTTGTTAGAGAAGATAATGTGATTTTAATATGGTTTCTGAATTTACGTGAATAATATTGTTAACGTGCGGATTGTTAGTGAAGTTTATGAATTTGGAAGGAAGAAATATGTTATGGTTGTTCATGTTGAGTTGGGAAGGTTTCGGGTTCTATGGCATATTATTTGGATTGTTTGAATATTTTTTGTGGATTGTGGAAATGTTATTGAATCATGTTTGAATGGTTTTGAGTTGGTATTTGAACGCGTGAGCAATGATATTGAATTGATTATATATGTTGGTTTGAACGTAATTGGAATGTCGTCGCATTGTGCGAAAGAAGGTTGTTGATGATAAAGTGCGTTTTGAATAAATGGTTGATGTTGTTAGAATGTTTGTTGGTATTGTTGTTGATGAATTGGCCGAAGTTGAAATCTCGGGTTGTTGCATTTATAGGGAAGTCGCCCAAATTTCGTAAATAAAAGTAATGGCTTGGAATTGAATTCTTTGACGCTCATGGTTAATGTTCGATGCCTATTGATGTTGTTGTAGATTTTGAGAAGACAAGACTTACGTTTGGACTAGCTTAGAAGCAAACTGTATGTGAAGCTTACCCTTCTTTTTCTTTTGGCATGTCTTAGACAGATTAAGGTATGACATGATTTGTGCCTTGGGTAACTCCATTCTTAAGTTTCGAGTATGTTTGTGATTCGTATTTGCTTTTGATGTTGGTATCCTTAGTATGGTCGTTGCTATGGTTCGTATGTCTTTGATATGATTGAGTTTGAAAAGTTGTGTAAACGGTTTTACTTTGAAAGGATCTTACGTCTAAAAATGTTCATAACTTTCATGAACGGTATTGGATTGCTTTGAGCTCGTAAAACGATTCTCATTCGTCTCTTGATATTCGTATCCTTAATGCGTTGAGTTATGATTCTTATATCTTTTGTATGATTAAATTTTTAAGGTTTTCAAAAGAGTTTTGTTTTCAAAAGAATTTTGTTTTTCAAAAAAGAGATTTGTTCCCGAACGAGTTCGACACTACGAACGACCGTAACTCAAGAAAGAGCTCGGATCGCCTCGATTCCTTCGCAAATGATTTTATGACGAGTAAGGACTTTGATTCTTATAGGCGGGCCCGGATTGGGTTGACGTCGTCCGTGGGTCCCGCGACTTTTCTATGTTGGTTATAATGACCTATTTTTGAAAGAGAACCAATATGACTATCTTTCCGACCCCCGAGTATGATTACTTATTTATCGGTTGAGTTTGAAATAAGGATTTTATGCCCATGATTTTGATACGTAACAACGGTTGAGTCCGTGATGATGTCTCGATATGCGTGTGGTCACTTACGATCCGCTCGTGCGTTCGTGTTACCTCTTTCACCGGATCCCGGCCGGTATATGATCGTGCGCACTATGATATACTCGGTGTTATGCCGTGTTACGGTTCCCGAGACCTCGCCATGTGGCCGGGTTCCGTTTATGGAGTTATCTTTCGTGATATGGCTTATGATATGTTGTGATGGTGTGTTATGTTCGGGGTTGTACCAGAGATTTGAAACTTCGGTGTTACGCCGTGTTGTGGCGCGCATGTGGTGGCGACCACGTTCGTCCGCCGGTCCTATGGACCGCATTTGGTATGTGATGATGTATGATGATATGATGAGTTTGTTCACCGACGCGGGCAAACCCAATGACGAGGCAAATCCCACATTGGCTCAGGCAAATCCCACATCGGTTAATGTTATTTCATATGACGTATTATGATGCGTTCGGTATGAGTAAGTATGATTTGTGTGTCGGATGTAAGTACTTTGGTATTTGGGTTTTTATACTCACTTTCGTACCCCCGACTTCGGTTATGATTTCATTTTCTCGTATGCTATGCTTTACATACTCAAGACATATTCCGCATCGACTCCCCTCTTCGGGCGCGTTTCATGCCACGCAGTACCCACGGATGAGTAGGTGATGTTAGCGAAGATGTTCCACCGGATTGGCGAGTTCCATTTCTTCCGGAATGCCGCCGAGTCCGAGTGCTTGTATGGTATCCGAGATGTTAGTAGAGACTTTGTGTTGTCGAGTGTATGATATGTCGGGTCCGTTTTGTTGGGCGGCTATATAAGCTGTGTTTGTATGCATTATGCTACCGATGTGTTTGGCAAGCGGCTATATCGCCCAAAGTACCGTTGTGCCTTATATTACGCTTTTCATACGACCGCATTTTTTTTGATTGAAAAAAACGAAAGGCATGTTTGTTTTCTGAAAATTTTTTATTGCGTGCGTATGTTTTGTTTTGTGGGCCCAGTATGGTTATGTGGATTACGAGAGTTTGCGGGTTCGCTCGGCCCTAGGTAATGGTCGGGTGCCCGTCATGCCCTATCGGAAATTGGGGTGTGACATCTTTTGACTTTGATATAATATGTATGATACATGCGACCGCTTAAGTCAATGTTGTTTGCATTTCGATTAAAATGATGAATATGAAAACTCGAGTTATGCCGAATATGACGGTCTCTGTTATGTATGTACGTTTGTGGTGTCCAAATAGGGCACCGATCCCACGCCACGGTCCGGGTCGTGACAACGACCTTATGTCACCCCGACATAGCCATAGCCACCTCCAAGTCCTAACGTATGTTTTGTCGATGTATGTATATATGATGATGCTAATTAGGGTATAGCCTTGATATTATGTTCCTATAAAGCCAATGGCACAACTTATAATCTATTGATGTTGATTAGTATATACACTCACCTTATGTATGTTCCTTCAAGGTGAGGCAGAATGCCCATAAATGCTCCATAATGCAATCGGGTCACCCCGATGAAGTATAAATATCTATGAATCTCTATGCATGTATTTCTATAAGTATTCTATCATGAGCACGTTATAATGAGCATATAATGAGCATGTTATAATGAGCATATAATGAGCATGTTGTAGTGAGCATATGATGATTTCACACCGCGCCTATACTCTGGCAAATATACACCATGGCCAAATGGCATGGGCGGCGCCACTAGTGGACGGCATGAGATGGTACCCGACGCGGGAGGTCCGGACGCGGGCTAATATTATTGATTGTCACACCACACCTACATGGTCGGGCAGCTTATACCACCGCACCTAAATGGTCGGGGCAAATTTTTTTATACACTTATGCATACATGACACGATGATGTTTATGAGAGTAAGTCAGCATGCACTATTTCTTTTATGATACAGTCAGTACAGATTGCTCCTCATTGATGCCTCCTTATTTTATTGACATCTTATTATTGGTTATGCCTTACATACTCAGTACAATATTCGTACTGACGTCCTTTTTCTTTGGACGTTGTGTTCATGCCCACAGTAGACAAGCGAGACGGCACGGATCCATAGGAGCTATCGAGCAGAGTTGCGTGCTTCCCTCCTTTATTCCGGAGGTGCTATTTTTGAGATGTTATTTTGTGTATATATGTATATATTTTGGGCATGACGGGGTCCCGTCCCGTCCATGTATCTAGTACTTAGGCAGAGGCTCGTAGATGCGTATGTGTGGGTAGTATGGTCCCATAGTCGTCATGTATATGCAAGTTCATGTATATTATCATTTTGATAGCCCAAAGGGCCTATGTTATATAAGTAAATGTGTTTTAAATGAAAAACGTTTTCTATGTTTATAAATGGTAAGAAATGTGATCGAAGATGTGATAAGACATAGAAGGAGCGGTGCTCGATGGTCGCCCGGGTACCGTCGCGGCCCCTAGTCGGGTCGTGACACATGACCCTGAGGTTTTTCGCCCACCTACGTACTCTAATTTTTCCTTAGATTAATCTAACTTCTCATTTGCTTCTTACGTCCGAATTTGCAAGACTTTCGTAAACTTTCCTGCGGGTCACCCATCCTAAAATTTCTCTCACCCCAAAGACGCTTAACTTCGGGAACTCGATAAAATACGATGCTTTAACGCTCGATATGATCGAGTCCACCTCACCGCATGACCTCCATCACGTAACTGGGGGTAAGTTGAAGTCTTAACATTCCAAAATGTTCTCATAACACATCTCCTTCCGAATTAGAAAGTGGTCTCTTACTCTTCCGATTACGCAATTACTATGTTGCCCTTTTCAATCCTCAATATTCCTCTTTCACCTATAGACATGACTACTTCTCGTCCTAAACTTCCAGATCCCTGATGGCGATGAACTCGCTTTAATCGTCATTACTTATAAATACTTGGTTATCGGCCTTTGGATTTCTGCTCTCATTTTACCTCGTTCCTCTTCCTTCCTGTATCCGAGTCTCTTATCGTCCCGTCACTTATAATACTTGTATCCTTGGCTACACATGTCTCACTACACTGTTGCCCCGCTTTCTTCTTATCTCCTTTTTCCAATTACCCTTTCTTTTCTTACGCTTACTATCATTTCCATCATTATATAACGCTTATTCCAAACTTTTCTCACGTAACCTGACAAGCCTTTCTTATTTGTTCTATATCTCACAAGCTATCTTATCAATACATTCATATCCGTCACAATTCCTTTCCTCAGCACTCTTGTCTTAATCATACTATTACTGTCACGACCCAACCCCGTAGGCCGTGACTAGTGCCCGAGCTGGGCACCCATACGCACTCAATAACCGAAACCAGCATACAAACAATCTGTACCGACATAGAGATCATACGTGGTTCCAAACTCGTCACATACAAACATATAAGTACGTGCCGGTGCGTCAAGCCATAATATATATAACGTAGCAAAGCATACATACACGCACCGACATATCGGCACTGCGATGGGCCGCCCAATCACAACTTACCCAACGCATCCAAGCAAAACCGTACATAACCCACATCTATGTCCCGGCACCTCTAATACGCAGCAACGTAATCGGATGACGGGATGTGGCCCCCGCCGTACCCCGAATAAACATAATCATGTACATCGGAAGAGTATATACCCAAAATATTGGCTCCCGAGAACAGCGGAGCACTCGAACGACGCAGAATGGAAATCCTACGGCGGCGGATCACCAAAATGCGTATCTCGTACCGCGGGCATGAAACGCGCCCCCGAAGACAAGTGGGGGTCGCACGAAATATGTACCGAGTATGCAGCGTGCTGTACAAGAAATAGAACCGAGTCATGATCGAAACAAGTAACGTAAAGTAGACATAACAACCGAAATACCAAAGCGCTTGCGTCTGACATACAAATCATACATATGAGGTATAGAAGGCAAATATAATGATCATCATATACATACCGTAACACATCATAACATCATAACCGATCATATGAGATGCCATTAACCGATGTGGGATTGGCATAAACCAATGTGGGATTGGCCTAAACCAGTGTGGAATGTTACCTCACCATTGGTTTTGCCCCACCACCGGTTCTGATTCCAACTAAGCATATTCCAGAATCCCTACATATAACATATAACGTAGCATATATACACTGTACCGGGCCGAAAGGGGCTCGGCGTACCGAACACATCATACTTCAGAATACAGCATAGTGCGCATAACAACGTAACCGGCCCGGGACTTGGCGAAAAATGTAACAATAAAATACACGAACAGAGTTATGAGTAGCAGGATCATAAGTAACCAAATACCGTTTAAAACAATTTCAGAGACTTAATATGTTAATCACAACGAACCATCATTTACAAGCCAAAACAGTAGTCAAATCAGATTTTTCTTCCGAATATCACTCGGGAACATATCAAACCGAATTTCAGAAATCATAGTTACGTATCGGAATCATAAGTATACGAATATTTAATGAAATGCACCAATATATAATCATACTCGGGGGTCGGAAAGGTAGTCATATTGAATTCTTTCAAACGCCATCGAATTATACGTAAGCTAAGATCGGCGGACCCACGGACGAGCATCAACCCAATCCGGGCCCGCCTACGAAAATCATAGTCGTCATATGTTACCGAATCATTATTACCAACTCAAAAGATAAGTAAACTGATCGTTCTTGAAATCGGAATACTAGTCATGTCATATCCTTTCAAAAGTCGCCGAAGTACATAAGGAAAGTCGCGGGGCCCACGGAGGGTGTCGACCGGCCGAGGGCCCGCCTATGGAAAACTTAGTCATCATACATCATGGAATCATTTTTGAGCATATCGAAGCGATCCGGTTCTGTCTGTGAAAGTTACGGACTTTCGTAGTTTTCGGAATCGTTTAGGAACGAAACTCTCTTTTTAAGAAAGAAAACCCAACTTTTATGCAATTTTTGAAAATCAATCATACAAAGGCATATAAACCATAGCTTGTCCACATAAGGATGCCAACATCAAAAGCAAATACGACTCATAAACGTACTCGGATTTTTAAGAATGGAATTACCCCCGAAGCTCATAACATATCATAACTTAGCCATATCTAAGACATGCCAAAAGAAGGAAGGTAAGCTTTACATACCTTATCCGCCCTCGAAGCTAGTCCAAACTCAAACTTCGGGCTCTCTAGGATCCACAATTACGTCATAATATGCCAAACATTAGCTAAAGGTATTTAGGAATTCATTTCCAAACAAATATCAAATTCTACAGAAATTTGGGCAGCACTTCCCCTGTAAATACACCAACCCCGAGAATTTAACTCGGCCAAATCAACAATAACAACACCAACAACCAACCTAGAAACATCAATAACCAATCCGAAAGGCAAAATAGTATTAATAACTCTCTTTTACATCATTCGACAACATTCAATACTTTTAATTCAACGGCTTACATTCAAGCCAACATCAACGCTTATACATTCAAATACTAACCCGAACCCATACCAACAATATTCAAAGACATTTTAAGCAATTCATACATCATTTCAAACATCCCAAATAATACTCCAACTCACCCAAAAACAGTCCCCAACCCGAGAACACCACTACAATCCATCCCTCACTTCCAAATCATGATTTGCACCAACAATCCACATTCTAACAATGTCATTCTCTTAAATATAAAAATTACATTAAATACACATGATTCTCCAAATCAGCCCATACAATTACAACATCAATCTTGAGTCATTAAACTCTCATTTCCAACATAGAATTCATAACGACAACATCTAGAACACTAAACAATATTAACGCGTTCTTTGTCATATGGTATGAATCACATTCGACCATCACCACACATGCATATATAAGTGATTCTCATCCATTTCAACACACTACAACAATTGAACATGCTACATGAATTCAATTCATCACCTCAACACAACACAACACACACACACCTCACACGGCTAGCACTACACACACAACCTCAACTCCAACATGCCATATTTCATAAATTTCCTCCATTTTAACATACTATAACATGCATACAACATTTATATCACATAAAACATGATTAAAACTCACCTTTCTTCTTCAACTCCACACTAGGCTAGGGTTTGCTAGGATGAAAACTAGCGGGTTGATCGCTCCAACAACACTTCCACGCTACTTAGGGACCTCGTTAATTAGTGGGTTTACACCAAGAAAATATTTTTGGGATAGCTAGAATTGGACCTCAATTTTTATGGTCTTGGCCGAGAGCCTCTTCTTTTTCATCCAAGGTTCTTCTATTTTTTTCTAAGTGTTGGAATGAAAAGATGACTTGGTGATCATCTTTTAAGCTTCCAGAAGAGTTGCACATGTGTTCATGGCCCACACTCATGTGTTGGAGCAATTAAAATTGGACACAAAATGAGTGGGAGCCACCTCCCATTCACACGGCCAACATGGCTATTTTTGCATGATTTGCAACTTCCAATTATATCACTTTTGGTCCCAAATTTTCCTAAGTGTCCCATGCAAACAAATTCATGAACAACTTATGTCTCAAAATAAAATCGAAGGTCAAAAATCCCGACTTTGCATCCCGGAATGGTTTGGACCCTAACTTATCATAATTAAACCGGATTGTCCCAATGCACAAAATACGGGATATAACATCCTCCCCCCCTTTAGAACATTCGTCCTCGAATGTTAAATTAGCCTTACGGGATCTTATAAACACTCGGGGGAGTTTCTTTTACAATTATCACAAACAGTTCATACATCAATCGGACATAACCAATTAAAGAGTCTAAATTATGTACCCGCGTCGGTGGCGCCTGCGATCATGTCCACGGGTCAACGCATATAGGCGGTTCGATGGACCGCCGACCGGAGAGGCTCCGCCACGGCCTCTCCCGCGGCCCGGCCGGCGTCGGTGTGCCCGCCCCATCGGGCGCATAGCTACGGAAGGGGAAGACGAACTAGCCGGTGACTCGATGGTCGGGCCGCACCACCGGACCGCCACCGTACGGACACTCTCTCTTAAAATGACCACGGCCACCACAAGTAAAACAAGCGCCGTGCACGATAACACCCCCCGGGGGTGATGCCTCCCACGGTGGGAACACGGAGAGGTGCGGGCGGCCTCGTCGACTGCGGAATCTCGTCCAAGCGCGGGCACGAAAACCCCCGGAGCTGCAGCACCCCGATCCCGCACCCTCGATCTCTGTAGGTGGCGCGGGGGTGTACTCTGTCTTTGAGGCCGGGAAGGGTGTACGCTGTCGCCGGGGCCGAGGCTGCCCTCGTCGAGACTCTCTCCCGAATACCCGGCGGATCTAGCCTCTTCGGGCTGGACCCCCATCATAATCTCTGTCGGGCTTGTCACGACCCAACCCCCGTAGGCCGTAACTGGTGCCCGACCGGGCACCCGTACGCACTCGATAGCAGAAATCGACGATACAAACGGTCTATACTGGGCATCAGAGATGCATACGTGGTTCCAAACTCACATACAAACATATAAATTGCACAAAAGCGGTAAGGGCTGTCATAATATATATAATGTAACAAAGCATAAATACGCGCGACCGACAAGGTCGCACGGCGGTGGGCCGCCCAAACACAACTTACTCGCGCGTCCCAAACCGAACGTACATAACCCACATCTATGTCTACGGACCTCAATGTGCTGAACAACGAGAATCGAGATGACGGGACGGCCCCGGCCCCGGCCCCCGAATAAACATAATCATATACATGGAGAGTATATACCCAAAATATCGGCCCCGAACAAAGGGAGCACTGCGAACGACGGAATGGGAATCCTACGCGGTGGATCACCAAACAACGTATCGAATCTGTACCTGCGCGGGCATGAAACGCGGCCCCCGAAGAAAGGGGTCGATACGGAATATGTGCGAGTATGCAAGCGGTGAAGTACAAAAAATGAAGTCATAACCGAAGTAAAGTGCACCGAACGCGAGCATAATAAGCCGAATACCAAGGTACTTACATCTGACCTCCAAATTATACATAAGCGGTACAGAAGATAAATAGGATAATCAGGATGTCAAAATGCTTCGCTTTCTTTCGAAAAATATTTCTGCCTCGTACATGCGGGAAATCAAACATATCATACGAGCTGACATTATCCGATTGCCGAGGAACGTACGGCCCGATCCATATCTAACATAATAATCATAACGTACCGTCATATTATCATACATCATACCCCATATCATATTGTATCATCAAATCATCACATATCACATACCACATATACACACATACCGCGGCCAGGAACCCAGCGGTAATATCACATCTACACGTACCGCGGTCGCGGAACCCGCCGGTAATATCACATATACACATATACCGCGGCCGGGGAACCCGGCGGTAATATCGTATGCACATACCGCATGTCAAGTACCCGACGGTCAACATCACATAGTGCGCACGATATCATAACCGGCCCGGGACTCGGCGAAAGAAGTAATAAGAGAATGCACAAGCAGATTCATAAGTAGCCAAATACGGTTTAAAACATTTTCAAAGATTTAATAAGTTAATCAAAACGAACCATCGTTTATAAGCCACAACGAGTCAATCGGATCTTCTTCCGAATACCACTCGGGAACATATCAAACCGAACTTCAAAGATCATAGTCACGTATCGGAATCATAAGTATACGAATCAACATTTCAGCCTCAACAAACAAATATATAATCATACTCGGGGTTGAAAAGGTAATCATATTAAGTTCTTTTCAAAAAGTCGTTAGTACTACACAAAGAAAAGTCGCGGGACCCACGGACGAGCGTCCCTCAATCCGGGCCTGCCTACGAAAATCATAGTTATCATATATTATCAAATCATTATTACCAACTCAAAAGACACGTAAACTGATCGTACTTGAAATCGGAATAATCGCCATATCATATCCTTTCAAGAATAGTCATAAGTACATAAGAAAAGTCGCGGGCCCCACGGACAGGTGTCGACTCAAGTCGGGCCCGCCTATGGAAAACCTAATCATCATACATCATGGAATAATTTTTGAGGATATCGAGGCGATCCGGTTCTGTCTGTGAAAGTTACGGACTTTCGTAGTTTTCGAAATCATTTAGGAACAAAATTCTTTTAAAAATCAATTTTTATACAACTTTTGAAACGTAGTCATACAAAAGACATAAGAGCCAATATTTCATCATACTAACATACGAATTTCCAAGAAACGAATAGGAGTCATAAACATGCTCGGATTGCGGGAATAGAATTTCCTCGAGGCTCGTGTCATTGTCTATTTGTAACTAGGCATGCCAAAGAAGAAAGAATGGAGCTTTACATACCTCGAACGCACCCAACGCTAGCTCAAACTCAAAATAAATCCAACCTACGTCTCGGGCTGCCCAAGGTCTACAAACAAGTCATGATATGCCAACCATTAGCTATGGACGCTTAGGCATTTAATTCCAAACCAATACTAAATTCTACAGAAATTTGGGCAGCATTTTCCCTGTAAATAGGCCACCCCGAGAATTTAACTCGGCCAAAATTAACAACAACAACAACAACAACCAACCTAGCAACATTAGTAATCAATCCGAAAGGCAATACAATAATAATAACTCTCTTTTCCATCATTCAACAACATTCATAAATCCAATTCAACGGCTTACCTTCAAGCCAACATCGACGCTTATACATTCAAATATCAACCCGAACCCATACCAACAATATTTAAAGACATTCTAGGCAATTCATACAATATTTCCAACGATCCAACAAAGCTCCAATTTGCCCGAAAACAGCCCCCAAACCCGAGACACCCCTATAACATATTCCTCATTTCTAAACCATGATTTGCATCAACAATTCGCATTCTAGCAATGCTATTCTCATCAATATACAAATTACATCAAATGTACAATAACCTCCAAATCAGCCCATACATTTACAACATCAATCTTGAGTCATTAAAAACTCATTTCCAACATAGAATTCATAACGACGACGACTAAAACATTAAGCGATATTAATTCGTTCATTGTCATATTCCATGATCATTTTCGGCCAACACAACATATCTACATATTGATGATTCTCATTCATTCTTCACCCTACAATGATCATAACATACTAACTAGACTTTAATTCATCACTTAAACACAACACAACACACACACCTCACACGGCTATATCTCACACACATGGCCTCAACTCCAACATACTATATTTCAAGATTTTCATCCATTTTAACATACTACAACATGCATACAACCTTTATAACACATAAACAAGATCAAATCTTACCTTTCTTCCTTCAACTTCACAATAGGCTAGGGTTTCCAAGGATGAAAACTAGCGGGTTGATCGCTCCAACAACACTTCCACGCTACTTAGGTCCTCAAAATAGTGGATTTGTACCAACAAAATATTTTTAGAAGGGCTTGAATTGAAGTTCAAATTGTGGGGGTTTGGCCGAGAGCCTCCCTCTTGGTTCTTCAACTTATTGTTTTATTTTCTAAGTGTGGGAATGAGCATAGATGTTATATCCCATATTTCGCACGTCGGGATAATTCGGGTCAATTACGATAAGTTGGGGACTAGACCATCCCGAGATGCGAAGTAGAGATTTTTGCTTGTCTTAAAAGAATAAGTTGTGCATGATTTTATTGGCATGGAGATATTAAAGAAACATTTGGGGACAAATTCCATTTTTGGAAAGTATTCTAATTTTGGAAAGGAAATTAAGTCATGAAATCAAAAAAAAAAAAGAGAAAAAAAGGAGAAAATAAAGGCCATGTGGCCGGCCACCTTAGGTGGGCCATGGCCACATGGTTGGCTATGTTGTGTTTTTAAAAAGATGACTTGGTCATCTTAATCCTCACTTCACCAAGAAATTTCAAGAAGCCTTGAGAAGGAGAAAGAGACCAAGCCATATTCGGCCATGGTCATGGAGAGGTGAGGCTCAAGAGTTGATCACAAGAAAATAATTTCTCCTAGTTTTCCTACTAATTGAAAGGTGCTCTTCAACATGGGATAGTTGTTGGAACAAAAGAGACTCTTATTTTTGCAAAACAACTCTCTAGCCGAGTGGAAGAATTGGAGTGAAAAAGGTATGATTCAACTTTCTCTTTTATATGCTATGCATGGCTTATGTATGTTGTTAAGTGTGGAAATGAATGAAAATTATGAAAACATGGAAGTTGGAGTGGTAGCCGTGTGGGAGTATGGTTGGCCGTGCATGTGTGAGGGTGATGTTAAGGTGATGAATTAGTTGAATTTAGCATGTTTGTATGTTGTTGTAATATGTACAAAATGAATGAAAAACATGGGATGGTGTAGGTTGAGGTGTGGCCGAAAGTAGCGGGCTGCTTGTATGCAAGAAATGAAGTTATGTTATTTAGTATTTTGATCGTCGTCGATATGAATTCTATGTGATAAAATGAAGTTTAATGAATGAAATTGAAGTTGTAGTTATAATTGTGCGGGCTGAATTGGACGATGATGTGATATTAATATGATTTCTTGAATTTATGAAAATGAAGTTGCTAACGAATGTATTGTTGACATAGTTATGGATTTAGAAGAAAGAATTGTGTTGGTGATATTCTTGTTGGATTGAAATGATTTCGGGTAAGGTTGAGCATTGGATTGGCTTGGTTGGAATATTGTGCGGATTGTTGAAAGTGTTCTTGAAATGTGTTTGAAAGGTTTTGGATTGTTATTTGAACATGCGATTGTTGATATTAGTTTGGATATATGAAGTTGAATTGAATATAAATGAATATTGCCGAATTGTGTAGAAAGGGATTATTAATGTTAGAATGCATTTGGGATTGAATATTGATATTGTTATAATGTTTGTTGGTTTGGTTGTTGTTGATCTAGCCGAGTTAGATTCTCGGGGATGGTATACTTACAGGGGAGATGCTGTTGAAATTTCTATAGACAAGCATTACTTCCAACTTTGCATTCTTAAGTCTTATAAATGACATTTGGTACTCATGACCAATTGTAGATTTTGGAGGAAACGGGATTTGAGTTTGGACAAGCGTAAAAAGCGAATAAGGTATGTAAAGCTTGCTCTTTCCTTCTCTTGGCATGTCCTAGGTATGTTAGGCTAAGATACGAGCTTTGGGGACGACTCTATTCCTCGGAATCCGAGCTTCATTTTGGCCCTTATTCATTCAGTAGAATTGAATTAAAAATGTCTTGTTTTGTCGAGATAAGTGCTTAAACATCCGTAGCTTGCCTAAATGATATTGGAGGGCCTAGAATCCTTTGTATATGACTTCGTAAGGCCTAACGATCATAGTTTGGGGTACGCCGCCTCAATTTGACTGAGGTGGGGGTCCACGCATTCCGAGATCTCCTAATGTCGCCCTGTTTGGTATATTTGTGTGATTTTGAAAAGAGAACTTCTGACTCTCGCTCTGATTACTATAAAATAGTTATTTTAACTACCTCATTGAGTTTGATAATACATTTTGACACATAAGAACGATTTCAGAAGATTGTAACTATTGTATATTAGTTCCGATAAACCTGAAACTTGTTTCTGCACTTACCGATGTTAGTAAATATATTTGGTCATCGGACTTGGAAGGCAACTTGATTATTTATTTACTCATATGTATGTGATCTTGAAACGTGATTATGATCTCTGAAGTTCAGTTTGATATGTTTTCGAATAATGTTCGGAAAAGAACCTGATTTAACTATTGTCTTGGTTTTAAAGGAATGTGTGCTTTGGTTGTCCTGTTGAGTTTGTAATAAAAGAAATTATATGCGTGTGGCTACTTACGATTTTGCTCGTGTGCATTGTTATTACCTCTTTCGCCGAGTCCCGGCCGGTATGTGTGATATTGTCCGTGGATACTTCGACCGCGGGCCGTGCCACGACCGCCGGTTCCGGCCGCGGTATATTTATATATTTGTGATATTAGCCGCCGGGTTCTTGCCGCGGTATATGCGAGATGATAATGTGAGGACATGATGACGGTATATGGTATGTTGATTTTCCGTATATATGAGATAGAAATGTTTTCAAAAGCGAAGCATGTGTGATATTCGATTATCGCATGTGTCTCGGCCGTACCTCTTATGCTCACTCGGATTTCAGATACCTTACATCGGTTATTATTTCGTTTTCGTATTTTACGCTTGCATACTCGGTACATATTCCGCATCGACCCCCTTTCTTTCGGGGTCTGCGTTTCATGCCGCGTAGTGTACCCACAAGATGAGCGAGATGATGTTAGCAGAAGATGTTCCTACCGGATTGGCGAGCTCCATTTCCTCCGGAGCTTCGCCGAGTCGAATGCTTTGTATAGTACTCGGAGTTATGTTAGAGGCTTTGCGTACGTTGTCGGTGTATGAGATGTCCGTTTGTAAGCTGGGCTATGTAAGCCGATGTATCATTACGCATTGTGTTATGAATTTATGTGTGTTTGCATGCATTATACGGATTCTGACTACAAGTTTTATTTGATTTGAAAAGACGAAAGGTATGTTTGTGTTAGAAAAAAAAAAAGATTTTCCTCTCGCATTTTGACGCATTCCGTGGGCCCAGTACGACTATGTGCATTACAAAAGTCTGCGGGTTTGCTCGGCCCTAGGTAAGGGTCGGGTGCCCATCACACCCTATCGGATTAGGGGTGTGACAAAGTGGTATCGTAGCGCCTTCGTCCTAGGGGTTGTCCGCAAAGTCGTGTCGGTGATAGTCTTGTTTATGGTGTGTTGCGCGCTCATATTTATAAACGTGAGGCTACGGGGCATTTATGATGGTTACTCTTCTTTCATCTCTCGAGATCGTGCCATAGAGCCAAGTCATAGAGATGGGACTCTTATCTTTGATTTGTGATTCTTACCGAAGAATGACACCGCTAGAAGGAAGTGATTGATGATGTTGGAAGTCACAAAGTACGCAGTAAGTAAAGGCATGAGAGATGTATATTGGCAAAGATACGGGACTTACGATCGAAATACAAGTTGAAGGCTAAAGGGGGAAAGTAAATAAGAAAGTGTAACAGTGCTGCTTGAGTTGGGCATACGAGGTATGTTTGTCATTTGTCTACGTTGATGATATTGGGGAGCCCCGTGTGGCACGTGAGATGATATGATATGTATATATGTATATTGGCCCTGTGAGGCATTGTTGGTATTTCTGTGCACGGTGTTTTGAGATAATGAGAAATGCAAGAGAAACTTCTGCGCCGAAATTTTTTTAGAAATAAAGAAAGGAGAATGAGATATGGGTTTGTAATACGACTTGAAAGGTCGTGCCAATGGTAATAGTGAGATTAAGATAAGAGTACAAACGAAGGAATTGTGATGCGTATGAATGTATGGATAGGACAACTTGTGAAATATTGAGGATAAAGTCACTCAGAAAGGGTAGGAAGTTAAGAAGTGTTCCCCTATGAGATTGAGTACGAATGGGGCAATGTGAATGCAATGAAGATCGTTGTGGAAATAAGAAAAGCTCAGTGGGAAAGTGGCCAAAGCTATGATGTGATTTATGTAGTTAGAATATAAAGGTAAGTGCGAAACGGAAAAAAACAAGCTATGGAATGAGTATGGAGGGGTTTGAGTTAAAGATTAAGAGATGACATGAGAAAATGTGCTTAGAATGTTACAAGTCGAGTAAAGAGAATTACAAAAAGGAAAAGTTTAAATCGGGATTCTTAAGACCCTATACGATTAGTTGAACATTCGAGGACGAATGTTCTAAAGAGCCGGGAAGGGTGTTATATCCCGTATTTCGCACGTCGGGATAATTCGGGTCAATTACGATAAGTTGGGGACTAGACCATCCCGAGATGCGAAGTAGAGATTTTTGCTTGTCTTAAAAGAATAAGTTGTGCATGATTTTATTGGCATGGAGATATTAAAGAAACATTTGGGGCCAAATTCCATTTTTGGAAAGTATTCTAATTTTGGAAAGGAAATTAAGTCATGAAATCAAAAAAACAAAAAAAGAGAAAAGAAGGAGAAATAAAGGCCATGTGGCCGGCCACCTTAGGTGGGCCATGGCTACA
The DNA here is from genome assembly GCF_029784015.1 of Lycium ferocissimum. Taxonomy (NCBI): domain Eukaryota; kingdom Viridiplantae; phylum Streptophyta; class Magnoliopsida; order Solanales; family Solanaceae; genus Lycium; species Lycium ferocissimum. The sequence continues at coordinate 17,679 of NW_026714421.1, forward strand.
TGGTTGGCTATGTTGTGTTATTAAAAAGATGACTTGGTCATCTTAATCCTCACTTCACCAAGAAATTTCAAGAAGCCTTGAGAAGAGAAAGAGACCAAGCCATATTCGGCCATGGTCATGGAGAGGCGAGGCTCAAGAGTTGATCACAAGAAAATAATTTCTCCTAGTTTTCCTACTAATTGAAAGGTGCTCTTCAACGTGGGATAGTTGTTGGACAAAAGAGACTCTTATTTTTGCAAAACAACTCTCTAGCCGAGCGGAAGAATTGGAGTGAAAAAGGTATGATTCAACTTTCTCTTTTATATGCTATGCATGGCTTATGTATGTTGTTAAGTGTGGAAATGAATGAAAATTATGAAAACATGGAAGTTGAAGTGGTAGCCGTGTGGGAGTATGGTTGGCCGTGCATGTGTGAGGGTGATGTTAAGGTGATGAATTGTCACGACCCAACCCCGCAGCCGTGGACGCTCTCCGTGCCCCTCCGATGGTGATGGAGGCCGAACCGGGCCGATCGGGGCACAACCTCCGCTCGAGCTGAGCACGGGCCCTGGTGACTCTCTGGGCCCTACTAGTCTCCCCCACAGCAGTAGACTTGCCCTTCTGGGCATCTGTCGCCTTTCTCGGAGGCATCGCTGAAAACATAACAGATCGTTAGAAGAGAAGTCATCCTAATAACACAGCTCTATCGCACGATCTAAGATCAGAAAGAAAGACAGTATCCTAAATGTCCCGTAGCCTCCTGTTTATAGATGTGGTGCACAACACACCGATAAACAGGACTCTACTCGACACGGCCTGTGGACATTCCGAGGACGAACCGCTCTAATACTACTTTTGTCACGACCCAACCCCGTAGGCCGTGACTAGCGCCCGACCTGGGCACCCGTACGTACCAAAGTCCAAAAATAGTAGTTCAATTATTTAGAAAAATTTGGGAAGTAGTTTCCTCTTCCGTTTTTCTTACTAACCAAAATTAACTCGCACGCGTAAAAATGCCAACAAAGGCCACACGGGGGCCAACATATCCATATATATATATACGGGCGAGCGAAGCGAAGGCCGCCGTGGCGGTGAACCGCCCGAACATATCACATATACATACACCGTACGTACATAGCCATAACCCACGTACATATCCACAAGCCTCTAAACAGGATAGCGAAATCATATGACGGGACAGGGCCCCGTCGTACCCCTGAATAATAATGTACATATACATCAGAAGAAAATATATACCAAAATATATGGGCTCCGGAAGAAGGAGCAACCCCGTAAAAGCCGAATAGGTGTCCTAAGCGGGTGGATCACCAAGCGAGCGTCCGTACCCTCGCGGGCATGAACGCGGCCCGAAGACAAAATGGGGGTCGATGGAATATGTACCGAGTATGTAAAGCAAGAGATACGTAATCACAATAACGAGTACAGAAAATAGATGTGATATGTAAAATGCCAAATATGTAATTAAAATATAAGTCATGCACAGGCTCTTAGAACGATGGTCGCCCGCCTGTCGTTGGCGTCATACCACAGCATCACACCGGAAAGTTTCATATCTCCGTAACCCGACATATCCCCGTAATACAACATAGCCAACCATGACACCATACACAACATAACACCAAGATAAACGGGACCCGGCTCTCTAGCGGGGAGCTCAGGAAACCGTAACACAAGATCACCCGAATATATCGTAACGCGCACGAAATATAACCGGCCCGGGATCCGGTGAACGAGGCAATAACCACAAGCACGAGCGGAGTCGTGAGTAACTATATGCATCAAATCATAATCATAAGTCATTATGTAAGAAAAGAATCCATATGTAAGTCAAAGTAGAAATAATATTAATTTCTTCCAAAAATCCTAAAGGTAACATAGAAAAGCCGCGGGCCGAACGGACGGGCGCCGGCCCCCGTCCGAGCCCGACTACGAGTATTAGGGGAAAGTTATACCTTACGAACTTACATATTATGTTTTGGGGCGTTCCGAGCTCGTATGCAAAAGTTACGGACGTTTGAAGTTCGGGACCTCTTTATAGTCAAAATTCTTTTTAAGTCTTTTGAAAACTCATTTATTTGGAAGCTTAAGAACCTTATATTGAACACAATAATTGTTATGACCCGTGTTTTTCGCCTTTGGGAATCTCGGGGTTGTCGAAACAAGTTAAGGATAATGTAATGCATTGATTTTGTTTGGTTCATAAGTTGGCTATGGAAAATGTAGACATGGAAATATCGGAAGAGACTAAGGGCAAAATTGGAATTTTGGAAAATGGTTTCATGAATTATCAAAAATGTGGACTAAGAAATTGGGCTTGGAATTGAAAAAAAAAAAAGAAAGAAAGAAGAGGCCCAAACGGGCATGGTGGCCGGCCATATGGCAAGCCCAACCCATGATCCATTATTAATTTCCATGTGCTTAAATTAGCACTAAACATTAGAAGATTCAAGAGAAATTTAGAAAGGAGAAAGAAAGAATGAAGGAGAAAACCATGGCTATTCGGCCATGGTCCCCAAATTTTGGCCCTCAATTTTGTTCCCAAAATTATTTTCTTTGCTATATTCCTACCAATTCAAGGTCCCTCTACAACGTGGTGCAATTATTTCGGAAGATAACCCGTTGGTTTCGTCAGTTTGATGAATTGGAAGTGAAGAAACTTCGAGGAAAAGCGTAAGAATTGATCCTTTGTTGTTATGTTATGAAGGTTTATTTGTGTTGTAGTGTATGAAATTGAGTGAAATATATGAAAATATAGAAGTTGGCAAAGTGATAGAGTGTGTGCATGTAGCCGTGTGTGTGCATGGTTATGTAGGCAAGGTGTGTTGAATTTTTTTTGTTGTATTTTAGTTGTGAATGTTATGGAATTTGTATTGGAAATGAAAGTAGAACGAAAATTGGATGAAGTTGGGAAATGGTATGTTGGTCGTGTGGTATGGTGTTGTAGGATGGAAATGAATTAAGTTTGTTTAGTATGTTAATTATGTTATTGTGATCCTTGCAATGTAAATGGAAGTAAAATGATGAAAGTTAGCATTGAAATGGAATGTAGAGAATTATGTCCTATTAATGTGATTTTATGATATTAAGATAATGAAGTTGTTAAGGTGTGAATTAGACGATTGCCGATGACCTGGGAAGATGGAAATATGTTATGAATATGTTTGCTCTAAGAATGGAAGTTTTGGACGAGTTATGGTTTCGGTGGAAAATTTGTGTACTTTGCTTAATAATGTGTGAAATCATGAAATGTCTCCAAATGATGTCGGGATGATCTTGGTAAGTAACGAGTATGTAAACATTAATGTTGGTTTGAAATGCCAAGTGAGTTCGGTTGTGGCCTTATGTCGAAAGAAGACCATTTGTGATTAGTATGCGATTCTTGTGGTGAACTAATGTTGTTGGTTTGGTTGTTGTCGATAATTAAGGGCTAAATTCTGGGGGATATTTTTTAGGGGAAATCTTTTAAAAATTTTCGGTAGCCAAATAAAAACCAAGTTGAAATGTCAATTTTCATGAATAATTTTAAGAATGACCATTTGCTTTTTGGAAACGGGCCCGGAGTTTAACAGGCTTAAAAAACGAAAGGGGTATGTAAACTTTTCTTTTCCCTTTTCATGGCACGACATGGGGTGTTTTAAACCAAATTCGGCCCTTGGACCCGCTCCATCTCTGGGAAATTTGCTTAAAATTGGTTTTTTCATTCTCAATTGAACCATAATGCATTTTTGGATATAAGTGCGCCAAAACCTTTCCCTTACCTTTCGCAAATGTTTTTGAATCGCCCCAAAATTCCAGATAATTTTACGAGTTTAATGTTTATGATTTACTTTAGTCTCGGCTTTGATCAAAGTGGGTTAAACTTTTTTCGATTTTACCCTTTTTTGTTTATAACTTGTCTTGGCGGTTTTTAAAAAACTTTTTAAACCCTCCCCTTTTTTTATTACTTAAAAGTGTTTTTAAAAATTTGTTAAATTTCCCATGATGCGTTTTGATATGTACCCGGGAAACGGGAAAGTTTTTTTCCAAAATAATTTGTGATGTTCCCCAAAATTTCGTACTATGACTCCCTCCGATTTCATTGATTTGATTCGTTATTCGATATGCCTCATTGAGTCTCGGAAATATATATGTCATTTTTAAAGCTTAGTTTCTCACCCACCACTCGTGGTGCCCCCAAAAATTTTTCCCCCCCGAGCCCGGGGGGGATATATTTTAAACGTTTCTCTTCTTGTTTTGCCGCGCCCCGTGTGAGGGGCGGGTTTTATACGTCATGGGTTACGGTTTTATGATGTGCCGTACCCTTTTTTCGATATCCCGATTATGTGATGTGATGTGGGCCCTTGGTATGTTATGATTTGTTTCGGAGATTTCCTCTCGAAATATGATGTGTTTGGCCGCCGGGGGAAGGGGGGCCTGCGGTACAATTCCCAAAAAGGGCCCATAGCGGGGGGCCCGGGTTTTTCATTTGTTTTTTCGTACGCTTACTTTATGATTTACGTCGGGATTTTTATTACCTTGCTTTCGTTTGTATTCCCCCCATTACATTCGATTTTTGCTTTATTTATTTCGGTTTTCCCTTTTCAATTTGGTACATTTTTTGCCCGACCCCCCCTTTTTTCGGGGCCGTTTCGTGCCACCCGGGTACGGACGTTTGACTTTTTTTATTTGTCCCCCGGGTTTTCCTTTCCCGGCCCATTTGAAGTGCTCCTTTGTTCGGGCCCCCATGTTGGTATAAATTTTTTTGTGCCTTTTACTATTTATCTTTGAAGGGACGACGGAATTTTTGTCAATTTTGATTATGTTTTATTCGTGGGGTACGTAGACATGTGGTGTGGGTTAGTTTTTTTTCGTGAGATTTGCGTACGTTTAGAGTTTATCTATGCTTTGTACGGCCTTATCGGCCCCGTGCGGCATGCCACGCCTTGCCCAAATTATTATTTACCTATTTTTTTTTTTTTGCTAATTTTTTGGTTAAAAATGCCCTTCCAGTGCCCAAATAGGGCACGTGTCGCGGCCCACGGAGTTGGGCCCTGACAAAAGGGTTTCAGCGGTTAGGTCCCGGGAAAGTCTACGGAAAGTGTCTGGGAAAAATCCCGCTTATGGTGTAAAACGCGCCACATTTATAAACGGGAGGCTACGGGGGGTCTGGAACTATTGACCTTCTTCTTTTCTTTGATCGTGCGATAGAGCCAAGTCATAGGAAATAAAATTCGAAGGGGCTTTCGTCGGCGGGGAAAAAGGTAAAATGGTGATGGGAGAGGTCATACGGTTGTTACCTCGCATTTTATGCGAATTCGGAAAAATTGGAAACAAGTCGGGATGGTAGGAATTAAGGTTCTAATGGGATGTTTAAGGAAAATATTTTACGGAAATATTAAGGAAGGGTTAAAGGGCTTGTAATGTATTGATTTCGTTTGGTTCTAAGTTGGTTATGGAAAAATTTAGGTGTGGAAATATCGGAAAAGGCCAAGGGCAAAATTTGGGGTGTCGGAAAATGGTTTCCCTGAATCATCAAAAAATGGACTAATAATTGGGCTTGGGGAAAAATTTGCAAGACAAAACTTGGAAAAAAATTTAGGCCCAAAAAGGTGGCCGGCCATATATGGGATCCCCGTGGGGTTAATTTAAAATTTCCCCTGTGATTAATGGAAAAATACTAAAATTCAAGAAAAAAAAAGAGAAAAAATAGAAGGAGAAAAAAATAAAAAAACAAAAGGGGAAACAAAGAGAGGGGGTTTAAAATTTTTTTTTAATTTTTTCCCTCAAAATCTTAATTTTCCCAAAAAATTTTTTCCTTCTATATTCCTACTAAATTAAGTGCCACTTATCAACTTGGTGTGATTGGTTTGGAAGAAAAAAGGGCTTGTTTCTTCAAATGGACAACCCTTTCAAATGAAGAAGAATGGAGAAAAAGGT
>NW_026714422.1:0-23378 GCF_029784015.1 Lycium ferocissimum
TAGTATGCGATGACTACAATTAAGATTTCCAAAGATATTAGACTTGAAGAAAGAAAGTTGTTAAGGGAATCGAGTTATAAGTTAGTGTGTTGGATGCAAACTAGGAGTATTGAGTTATTGATGCCTCAAGTTTATTATGGAGAAGAGTTTATAACATCCCCTAGATTTATAATGAAGTGGTAAACAAGTGCTAAGAAGATTCCATAAGGATTGGAGATCAAACGAAACGACGGGAACAACTTTGGCAGAAGCGGATGATTTCCACGACCACTTCCACGGCCCATATAATGTTCCACGGACCATGGAATGGTTCGTGGAGGCACGCGAAAGGATGGTCGGCTGGTCATGAACCACGAACAGTTTCACGACCAACGTTGGGTTCCGGACCGTGGAACGGTCGTGGAAGTCTGGACGGCGAAGATGTTCCAGTCTTTAAATGTGATCTCACTTTATTTATTTCATTTCCATTCACGTCTTCAACCCCTCCACACCTCTAGAACCTTCCAAAAATTTCATTCTGAAGAAAACTAAGGAGATCAAGGATTGATAACAAGATTTGAGGAGAATCGAAGCCTAAGAAACTCCATTAAAGCTATTAAGGTCAAGAAATCTCAAGAAGGAAGAACTAGGGTTTTGTGCAAGAGGGTGTATTATCATTCAAGGACTATTTCTCTACCATCTAAGGTAAACTTCATGACCTTTACATGCTATTTGAAGTATTTGTAAATTGAGATTCACGGATTATAGAAGAGTACCACAAATGGGTCATCAAATGGATGAAAAATGTTATTATTGAATAGTAGTTGGCTTGAATCATAGAAATGAGTTTGTTGATGATATAAATACGTTATAAATGACTTATAGAACATGAAATAAGTATTGGATACGAAAGAATGCAACGATGAACTTTTAGTCATAATTATGGGGAATCGAGATAGAATTTCGAGATGCGACTAAGATGAATGAATGACGATTGTTGTTAGCGATTTTATAATGATTATTATGAATGTTGGGAGTTGATATGGAATGCGGTGGGAAGTAGTATAAACAAAAGAGATACGCAAATTTCTATAGCTTTAGTAAGTATGTTTTTACGATGACATAGCTAATGTCGATATGAATTCCATTGAAGGTATAGACAAGCGCATTAAGGAGAACGAACAAGAGATAGAGTAGCTAAGCGACAAAGGTATGTGAGGCTAACCCCTTTCCTTCTAAGGCATGAGTCCTATGGCATGAAATTCCTCTTTTACTATGAATGTTCCATCTCCAAGAAAGTTAGCCATCAAAAAAATTGTTTCTTCTAGCAAATAAACTAATTGAAGGGTCCTTATTAACGTGGGAGTGTTGTTAGGATCAATAGACTACTCGTTTTCTTCATTCACCACCCTAGCCAAGTTGTGAAGTTGTGAAGAAAGGTAAGGTTTAATCTTGTTTTTATATGTTATGGATGGTTTATGTATGTCATAGTATGTAAATATGGAGGAAATTCATAAAAAAATTGCATGTGGAGGTGAAGTCGTGTGCATGGTGTATGGCCGTGGGTGTGTGTTGTGTTGTGTTGTGTTGTGTTGAGGTAATGAACTAGATTCTAGCTAGCATGTTTTGATTGTTGTAGTGTGAAGAAATGGATGAGAATCATCATATGTATGTGTGTGGTGATGGCCGAATATAGGCCATGTAGTATGACAAAGAATGGATCAATTCTATTTAGTATTTTGATTGTTGTCGTGGTGAGTTCTATAATGAAAATGAGAGTTTAATGATCTAAGTTGAAGTTGTAATTGATGTGGGACGTTTGGCACCTTAATGTGATTCTTATGCAATTTTTGTATTTATGGAAATGACATTGTTAAAGTGTGGATTGTTGGTGTAATTCATGAATTTGGGAGAGAGGAATGTGTGTTGTATGTTCTCGGGTTTGGGGTGATTTTCGGGTGAGTTGGAGTATTGGTTGGGTTGTTTGAAATATTGTACGAATTTTTTAAAATGTTCTTGACTATTGTTTGAAGGGTTTCGGATTAGTAATTAAACGTATGAGCGTTGATGTTGGCTTGAATGTAAGTAGTTGAACCGAATATAATGAATGTTGTTGAATGATGTAAAAGAGAGTTACTAATGTTATAAAGCATTTCCGATTGATTGTTGATGTTGTTAGAATGATTGTTGGTGTTGTTGTTGTTGAATTGGCCGAGTTAAATTCTAGGGGTTGTTGTATTTACGGGGAAATCGCCCAAATTTCGTAGAATTTAGTGTTCACTTGGAATTGAATTCCTAAATGCCTTTAGCTAATGTTTGGCATTTAATGACATATTGTAGATCTTGGGAAGTCCGCGACGTAAGTTGGGATTAGCGTCAAGAGCAGACGAGGTATGTAAAGCCCAATCCTTCTTTCTTTTGGCATGTCCTAGTGTTAAGTAGGCTATGATACGAGCCTCGGGGTAATTCCATTCTTACGATCCGAGTTCGTATATGATTCTTAATCTCCTCTTAATGTTGGCCCCTTAATGTATTTAAATTAAGATCCTTATGTTTTATACGAAAGGCTTTCAAAAGTTGCATAAAGGTTTTTCCTGTTTAAAAGATTCTGTAACTACGAACGACCGTAACTTCCGTAGACGAGCTCGGATCGCCCCGAAACGTTCGTAGGAGATTTCATAAGGCATAACATCCCCCAACTTTCATAGGCGGGCTCGGATGGGGTTGATACCCGTCCGTGGGCCCCGAGACTTTTCTATGTTCGTTTCTAGCGACTTTCGGAAAGGACTTAGTATGACTATCACCTTAACTCCCGAGTATGGATTACTTATTTACCTATTGAGTTTGTGATAATTATTTTTATGCATATGGTTACTCACGACTCTTCCCGTGCATATGATCGTTACATCTTTCACCAAGTCCAGGGCCGGTTATGTTTCGTGCGCACTATGTTATATTCCGGTGTGATACTGTGTTACGGTTCACCGAGCTCCTCGCTGGAGGGCCGGGTTCCGTTTATATTTGGTGTTATGCTGTGTTATAGTGTTATGGTGTGCTATGATGTGTTACGGGGATATGTCGGGTTACGGAGATATGAAACCTTCTGGTGTGATGCTGTGTTATGGCGCCAACGACGGGCGGGCGACCATATTCTATGAGCCCCATGCATGACTTGTATTTTTAAAGTAAATATTTTGACATTTTGCATATTATATTTATTTTTCGCATCTCTTGTTTCGATTATGATTCTGTTACTGTATTTCTCGCTTTGCATACTCAGTACATATTCCGTACTGACCCCCTTTCTTCGGGGGTCGCGTTTCATGGCCGCGGTACGTACGCCCGATTTGGTGATCCGCCAGCCTAGGACACCTACTCTGCTATTTGGGAGTGCTCCTTCGTCTGGAGCCTACATCTTGGTATATGTTCTTCCGTTACATATGTATATATTCATTCAGGGGTACGACGGGGCCCTGTCCCGTCATATGATTCTGTTATTCTGTTTAGAGGTCTGTAGACACATACGTGGGTTATGGTTACTTCTGTACAGATGTGTTCGTACGTTTTATGTTTGGGCGGTCCCTTTCGCGTGGCGACCTTGTTACCGCATATGCGTATATTTGATATGTTATGTACATTATGACAGCCTCGCCGGCTTTTGTGATATATGTTTGCTCTTGTGCGATGATCTGAGACTATATGCGACCATTTGTATTTATGCAAGTTGGTATGCTGATTTTGAGTATCAGGTGCGTATGGGTGTCCAATTCGGACACTAGTCATGGCCTACGGGGTTGGGTCGTGACAAGGAGCATCAGTATGAGGATCCTATTTTAGTCCATTATCGAGATACAGCCCCTTAGAAAGAGAAGACACCCTTTGAGATTACAGGAGATGGAGTTCTCATATATCGAGGTAGATTATGTATTTCTAATATTGCAAGACTTCGTCAGGAGCTTATGGGAGAGGCTCATTACTCTCGCTATTCTATTCATACAGGCACAACAAAGATGTATCATGATATTAAAGAAATATATTCGTGGGATGGCATGAAGAAAGACATAGCGGAGTTTGTCGCTCAGTGTCCAAATTGCCAACAGGTTAAGATAGAGCATCAGAAGCCCGGTGGTTTATTGCAGGCCATAGAGATTCCGACTTGGAAATAGGAAGCAATTAATATGGACTTCATTACAGGCTTACCTCGTACTCAGCATAGGTATGATTTGAGATGGGTGATTGTTGACAAACTTACAAAATCAACCCATTTTCTACCTGTTAGAACTACTTATTCAGTAGAAGATTATGCGAAGCTCTATATTAAGGAGATTGTGTAACTACATGGTGTTCCTAAGTCTATTATTTCGGATACAGGTGCACAATTCACAGCTAACTTCCGTAGATCTTTCCAGAAAGGATTGGGGACTCAAGTGAGTCTCAGCACAACATTTCATCCCCAGATAGACGGATAGGCTAAGCGTACCATTCAGACACTTGAGGACATGTTACGAGCTTGTGTGATTGATTTCAAGGGTAGCTGGGATGATCATCTACCACTTATTGAGTTTGCATATAATAATAGATATCATTCCGGCATTCAAATGATTCCTTATGAGGCTCTATATGGACAGAAGTGTACGTAACCTATTGGGTGGTTTGATGTTGGAGAAAACAAGTTAGTGGGACCAGGTCTGATACAACAAGCAGTTAAGAAGTTTAAGCTTATTCAGGAAAGATTATTAGCAGCTCGTTCAGCCGTCAGAAGTCCTACGCAGATATTCGATGATGCGATTTAAAGCAGGTAGTTAATTAGGTTTTTCTAAAGGTATCACTGATGAAGGGAGTTATGAGATTCAGTAAGAAAGGTAAGCTCAGTCCTCGATACATTTTTTATATCCCGTATTTCGTACGTCGGGATAATCCGAGTCGACCACGATAAGTTAAGGACAAGAATATTCCGGGAGGCGGAATGGAGATTTTTAACGACGATCTTGTTTTAAGAGATAAGTATGCATGATATGGTGGTATGAAATATTAAGAAAACATTTGGGGTCAAAAGCTATTTTTGGAAAATATTTTAGTTCATGAAAAATAAAAAAAAATAAAAAAATAGGGGCCATGTGGCCGGCCACCTTGGGGTGGGCCATGGCCACATGGAGGGTTAATATGTGTAATTAAAAAGAGGACAAGGGATCATTTTTCATCACCTTCACACTTAGGAAAAATCAAGAAGCTTGGAGAAACATAGAACAAGGCCATTCGGCCAAGCTCTAAAACGAGAGGGAGCAAGAAGAGATTAATCAAAAAAATTATTTTCCTCAAGCATTTCAATTCATTAGAAGGTGAGGAACAACATAGAGTGCTTGTTGGAGTAGCAAAAACAACAATTTGTTCAAGGCACAAAGTGTAGCTAAGTGGAGAAGACAAGTGCTAAGGTAAGATTCAATCTCTTTTCTCATGTGTTATGAATGATTTGTGCATGATATAGTATGTGAAAGTGAATGAAATTCATGAAAAATGGCATGTTGGGGGGTGGCCGTGTGTGTGTGTGTGTGTGTGGCCGTGTATAGGTGGGTGGTGAAGGAGTAGTGGCTTGATTGTATTTAGCATGCTTGTGTGTTGTTGTAGCATGTAGAAAATGAATGAAAACCATGAACTTTGCATGGGGGTGTGTTGGCCGAATATGGGTGTTGTGTGACAAGGAACAAATTGATGTTGTCACGACCCAACCCCGTAGGCCGTGACTAGTGCCCGATCTGGGCACCCAAACACACCTATCAAACGCTATCACAAGGTATATCAAACGCATCCAAGTATGACGATTTAAGTCGACAAGGCTATAGTTCCAAATTTATATAATTTCCAAAAAAAAATTTGCGAGTTTCCTTTGTTTTACGGACTATCCAAAATAACCCTGCGTACAGAAAATACCAACAAAGGCCACACAGGGCCAACAGAGCGACATATATATAAATGCGGGCCGACAAGGCTGCCACGGCGAATGGAATCGCCCAAACACAACATATACAAACACAACCGTACGTAAGTAGGCACAACCCACAAAACATGTCCACAGACCTCTAAACAGACAGACAGAATCATATGACGGGACGGGGCCCGCCGTACCCATGAACAAATATATACAAATGCAACGAGACGAATATATACCAAAAATATAAGCTCCGGAATGAGAGGAGCACTCCAAATAGCAGAAGAGGGTGTCCTAAACAGGTGGATCACCAAACTGTGCGTCTGTACCTGCGGGCATGAAACGCAGCCCCCCCGAAGAAAGGGGGTCAGTACGAAATATGTACTGAGTATGCAAAGCAGAAAATGTAATATACAAATCTGGGTCACAATCGAAATAGAGGTACAGAAAGTAAATGCATTTCCAAAATATCAAAATATTACTTCAAAATATAAATCATGCATAGGGCACAGGAAATATGGTCGCCCGCCTGTCGATGGCGCCATAACACAGCATAACACCAGAAAGTTTCAAATCTCCGAATCTCCGTTACATATCATACACGACATATCGCCATACATAGCATCACACCAAATATGAGTGGAACCGGCCCTCGAGCGAGGAACTCGGTGAACCATAAACACAAGATAACACCGAGTATATCATAATGCGCACGACAACGAACCGGCCGGGAACCGGCGAACGATATCATAGTAGGCACGAGCGGAGTAGTGAGTAATCATATGCATAAAATCATTATCATAAATCCAAAAGATAAGTAAAATAGTCATATTCGAAATCGGAATAATAATTATTACTTTTTGTTTCAAGAGTTATCGAATTCACATAAAAGGGCGTCGCGGGACCCACGGACGAGTATAGACCCGAACTGAGCCCGCCTATGAAAAACATACTCATTCTATATCATACAAGCTCCTACGAAAATTTCAAAGCAATCCGACCTTTTCGAGAAAGTTATGAGCGTTTGAACTTTTGGAATCGCTAAAGAATAAGCTTTAAAACCAAAAATCAGCTTTCATGAAATCTTTACAAATTATGAATTCCAAGGATATAAGGATCAATGTTATGGCATATGAGCACAAGAATACCAAGGAAACACATGCGAATCATAGACAAACTCGGATTTCGAGAATAGAGTTTCCTAGAGGCTCGTATCATAGCCTACTTTAACTAAGGCATGCCAAAAAGAAAGGTTACTTTATATACCTCAAACGCTCTCCAAAATGATCCAAACTCAAGCTAAATCCCACCTATGACTCGGGCTGCCCACGATCTATAAACAAGCCATAAAATGCCAAACATTAGCTAATGACTTTTTAGGCCTTAAATTCCAAATTCGCCCTTAATTCTACAGAAATTTGGGCAGCATTTCCCCTATAAATAGGCTACCCCGAGAATTCAACTCGGCCAAAACAATCAACAACAACAACAATAACCAACCTAGCAACATCAACAACCAATCCGGAAAGCAATACAACAACAATAGCTTTCTTTTCCATTATTCAACAACTTACATAAATTCAATTCGACGACTTACCTTCAAGCCAAAATCGACGCTTATACATTCACATACTAACCCAAACCCCTACCAACAATATTTAAGGACATTCTAAGCAATTCATACAACATTTCCAAAAATCCAAATTTTTCTCCAAGCTGCCCGAATTTACCCCCAAACCGAGACACCCCTCTAACTTTTTCTTTATTTCCAAATCATGATTTGTATCCACAATTTACATTCTAACAATGCTATTTTCATCAATATACAAAATACATTAAAGGTACAATAATCTCCAAATCAGTCCACCACAACTACAACATCAACTTGAGTCATTAGACAATCATTTCCAACATAGAATTCATAGCGACGACGACTAAAACATTAAGCGACATTCATTCGTTCATTGTCATATAATGTGACCCATTTCGACCAACACTACACATATACATATATAGATGATTCTCAATTGTTCTTCACCTTACAATGATCATAATAAACTAACTAAGCATTAATTCATCATTTCAATATCACACCACACACACACACCACACGGCTCAAGCACCACAAACCCAACTCATCTCCAACATTCCATATTTCATGATTTTCCTCCATTATAACATACTACAACATGAATATAACCTTCATAACACAAAAACAAGATCAAATCTTACCTTTTTCTCTTCAACTTCCAATAGGCTAAGGTTTCCAAAAGATGAAAAACAATGGATTGATCGCTCCAACGATGCTTCCACGCAACTTAGGGACCTCAAAATAATGGGTTTACATCAACGAAATAATTTTAGAAGGACAAGAAATGGGGTTGAATTTTCTTATGGCTGGCCGAGAGCCTCAACTTGAGGTTTTCAGCTTCTCTTTTTTTTTTTTGCAAGTGTTGAAATGAGCTAAAGATGACTAGCAAGTCATCTTTTAATCCCCCCTTGAGTTGTACAAAAATATTGGCCCACATTAATGAGTTGTCCCAATTAAAAGATGACACAAAATGTGTGGGGTCCCTCTCCCACTATGCACGGCCAACCATGGAAAAAGTGGATGATTTTCACTTCCAATTTTATCACTTTTGGTCCCAAATTTTCCTAATTGTTCCATACCAATAAATTCATGCACAACTTATATCTCAAAATAAAATCGAAGGTCAAGAATCCCGACTTTGTATCCCGAAATAGTTTTGTCCTTAATTTATCATAATTAATCCGGATTGTTCCAACGTACAAAAATACGGGTTCTAACAGATGTTGCATATTGTTTTAGTTGTTGTTGTGAGTTCTATAATGAAAATGAAAGTTTAATGAATCAAATTGAAGTTGAAAGTGCCGTGGGCTGTTTTAGTGGCCAATGTGATCCTTATGTAGACTTTTATATTGATGATAATAATATTTTTAACGTGTGGATTGTTGGTGGAATTCATGAATTTGGAAGAAGGAAAGGTAGTGTTGTTGTTGCTCTCGGGTTTGGCTTGGTTTCGGGTGAATTGGAGTATTTTTTTGGATTGTTGAAATATTGTGTGAATTGTTTAAAGTATTCTTGAATATTGTTTGTATGGTTTTGGATTGGTAATCGAATGTATAAACGTTGATGTTGATTCGAATGTAAGTAGTTGAAGTGAGTATAATGGAATGTTGATGAATTACGTAGAAAAGAGTTGTTAATGTTAGAATGCATTGTGAGTTGATTATTGATGTTGTAGTTTGGTTGTTGGTATGGTTGTTGATGAATTTGGCCGAGTTGAATTCTCGGGGTGTTGCATTTATAGGGAAAATGCTGCCCAATTTTCTGTAGAATTTGGTATACGTTTGAAATCGGGTTCCTAAATGCCTTAGCTAATGTTGGTATTTAATGGCATATTGTAGATCTTGGGAAGTTTGCGACGTAAGATTGGATTAGCTTCGAGAATAGACGAGGTATGTAAAACTTGTCCTTCCTTTCTTTTGGCATGTCTTAGGTCCAAGTAGGTTATGAAATGATTCCGAGGTGACTCTAGTCTCACGATCCGAGCATAATTACGATTCTTAATCGTCCCTTGATATTCATATGTTTGGTATAAATGAGTTATGGTTCCTATGCCCCTTGTACGGTTGAATTTTGAATATTGCATAAGAAGGTTGTTGGTGTAAAGGATTTCTGCTTTTAAAAATGTTCCGTAACTACGAACGACCATAACTTTCGCAGACGAGCTCGGATCGCCTCGAAACGTTCGTAGGAGGTTCCATAACGAGTAATAATCCTAATCTTCATAAGCGGGCCCGGATTGGTTTGATGCTCGTCCGTGGGCCCCGAGACCTCTCTATGTTCTTTTGTAACGGTTCCTTTGAAAGAACTTAATCCGATTATCGTCCTAACCCTCGAGCGACTATTATTTAATTATCTATCGAGTCTGTAACGACGATTATGATCTTGATTTCCGTAATCTATTTCATACGATTTGGATATGTACCTATGACATCTAAAGTCCTAATTGATATGATTCCGGGCGACATTCAGAGGAAATGACTATTGTTTGGCCTTTAAATGGAAGTTCGTTTGATCATTCTGTCGAGTCGATAATGATGATCTGTATGCATATGGTTTCTCACTACTCCGCTCGTGTATGTTATGGTTACATCATTCACCGAGTCCCGGGTCGGGTATGTATTCGTGCACAGACTTTTGGGCATTATTCACCGAGTCCCTCACTAGAGGGCCGAGTATGGTATGTATATGATACTTCACCGAGTCCCTCACTAGAGGGCCGGGTACGGCATGTATGTGATATTTCACCGAGTCCCGAAAGGGCCGGGTACGACCGAGTCCCTCATATAGGGCCGGGTACGGTATGCATATGACATTTCACCGAGTCCCTCACTAGAGGGCCGGGTACGGTATATATATGTATGTATGTATATATATGATTACATGATGGCTATGTATGATGATTATATGATTTCACTCACCGAGTCCCTCATTAGAGGGCCGGGTACGGTATGCATAAACGATGACATTATGATATGAAACGGACATACATGATATATGATTTAAAGGCAAGTATTCTGATTTTCTGTCTTCCGATTTTTCTGATTACTATACTTGCTCTGTAAACCCCAGTTCAGTTATGATCCTGTTTATTGTATTCTATGCTTTACATACTCAGTACATATTCCGTACTGACCCCCTTTCTTCGGGGGCTGCGTTTCATGCCCGCAGGTACAGACGGTTTCGGTGAGCCGCCGTTTAGGACCTCGATTTATCCGCGTTGGAGTGCTCCCTTGTCCAGGAGCCCACACTTTGGTACAGACTTTTCTGTTGTGTATGTATATATGTTTATTCAGGGGTACGGCGGGGCCCTGTCCCATCATATGATTCTGTTATTACTCTTAGAGGTCTGTAGACATGTCTGTGGGTTGTGGGTAGTATAGACAGTTGCGTTTGCGTTCTGTACATTCTAGGTTATTTGTATGATATGTATATATATATATGCTTCACCGTGCCTTTCGGTATGTATAAATTCTTAGCATGTTTGCTATGAGTTGATTATGGTTGGTAGAAGGTACGAGTGCCCAGCTCGCGCACTAGTCACGGCCTACGGGGTTGGGTCGTGACAACATTGAACCATATAGAGTTGCTCGCAGAGTGGGCAAGGTAGCATATGAGCTAGAGTTACCTTCGAATTTAGAGTCCGTACACCCAGTCTTCCATGTATCTATGCTTCGTAAGTGCATTAGAGATCCCTCAAGAGTTATGCCAGTAGATGATGTTCGACCTTCTTACTGAGATCGTTATCATATGCGAAAACCCAGTGGCCATATTAGATAGACAGATTCGACGAATACGAACTAAGGATGTAGCTTCAATTAAGGTATTCTGGAGGAATAGGAATGTTAAGGAGATGGCATAGGAAGTTGAGGATGATATGAGGTCCAGATACCCACACTTGTGTCCACTTCCCGAGGAGATCCAGGCTTCACGTATATGATGTACTTACAGTTGTTTCTTTTGGTCGTGTGGGGCCGTGGTTATTATTGTTTGATATAGCCCTATGTAGCATCGTGTTGTTGTGCTGCTGTGTGACAGGTTGATAGTGGTATGGTTATAGACGAGACTCTGTCAAAATTTTTGAAGACTCCCATTAGCAAAACATTCAAGGGCGAATGTTTCTAAGGGGGGAAGGATGTTACACCTCGTAGTTTTGTACGTTGAGATTCGTCGTATGTTAGTTATACTTGTTACGCCTTATAAATTTTTGTGCCATTTGTGTCATAAGTAAACTAACGTAAGCCCGGAGAGACCATGGAACCCCTATAAGGCTAAGAGAGACTTTTAGTAATTGTTAAGCATGTGCCATAAAGTTTCGGGTTTCGGGGTTAAGCGAATCATCATTGTAACCCGCACTTTAGGGGTTAAACTAGGAGCGCTTAATGTGCTAAGGAGGTCGTGCTTTAAGGTACTTGAAAAATATAATACTCGTATCTTAAGTTTTGAAGTCAAGCAAGTTGTAAAATAAAAGTCGGCGAAAAGTATCGCAAGTTACGTTCATAAATTTTGCTGTAATTTGGGTCTAATGTTACTGAGATTTTCTCCCAATATACTTGGAGTTATGTTGCTCCCAAAACACACACGCAAGTATACGTGGTCGTACAAGTAATAGGATTTAAAGTCCAGATATCGTACCCATAGGGACTTATGATTAACTGTTTACTAAATTAAACTAATGTTAATTATCTAAACAGGAAATAAAATCCAAATTTATATTTATAAACTAACTAAAAATAAAAGAAAGCAAATAATGAATTTCAACTAAGAAAGAGTAGATTTTTATCGGAGAAGAGATAGATCTAGGGCTATGACCACTAACAATCCAGTTGAGTCTTCAAATTGTTCTACCTATGGGTTACTAGTTGACGGGTTGATGTTAACTTTATGAGTATCTTCTGAGTTGCTCACAAGCCTGTAGATGCTACTATAACGCCTATATTCCAATGTTCACCAGAGGTAACAATAACGCATTTACTTCTCCGTATTCCTCTTTATTCAACTAAGAAAGGCTAAAGGGTATATTCCTATCCTCATTACCGAAATGATTAATCGAACAAGCTCTATTTATTCTTATTACGCATGCAGATTCCCTATCCCAAGTTCAATTCACACACCACAGATAGTGTCGAACTATTTCATCAAATAATCAAATAATTAAGATCAAGAATAAATAAATAACACAAAGATGGAAAACCAATAGATATAACAATAATGAAAAC
Organism: Lycium ferocissimum; assembly: GCF_029784015.1. Lineage (NCBI taxonomy): Eukaryota > Viridiplantae > Streptophyta > Magnoliopsida > Solanales > Solanaceae > Lycium > Lycium ferocissimum. The sequence continues at coordinate 12,713 of NW_026714422.1, forward strand.
GTCAACTTTCATGCTAGTGTCAAAACCCTAGAACTAAAGAGTTTAGCTCATATAGACATGGAAGAAAAATAACAAATCATCTGAATAAAAGCGTCAAAATAAGTATTACAGAGAAGAGAAGGTAAAACCCTATAATTACAGCCTTCACGGCGACTCCAAGCTCTCTCTAGGTCCAAAGTTGTGAACTAAGGGTTTCATGTTATCCAAAGTTATGTAAAACTTGTGTCTTTTGGAATATTTATAGGTGTAGAAAAAAGCCCAAATAAAATAACCAAGTCCAAAACGAAAGAGCAATAAGTGAAATCCAAACGTGTACAGCAGTAAAACACCGCCTCTGTTTTGCTCGTTCACTTTGTTTACTGCCAAAATTCAATTCTTTTCTTTTCTTTCTTTTCATGCACAATTTAATTATTTCCAATCATTAGTCAATAATGTCTTCCCACTTTATGTCTTCTTTTGTCTTTCATTATGACCTTTTTTCTATTTTCTCAAAATCCCGTTTTTCATTCAATTTTGCTCCAAATCTCTTCAATTTCACACCGCTTTATTCCTACACATAAAAAATATAATACTAAGCACAAAGAAATATAATTAATACTCAAAAGATGATTAAAAGTACTAGAATGTGAGGCAACAATGATTAACTATATGCATTTTTTGCCGAACATCAAGTTATGGGGTGATCTGCCTATTAAATTGAAGGTCTACGAGTCTAGTTTCCAACGCATTAAACCTTTCATCCATACGACGTCGGAATAGAGAGATATTCGCGTTTTCGCGAGACTATGCAGTCAGCCTCGCTAGGACCAACATAGGCGGTGGTTGACCTGTGTGCTTGTATATATATGTATATCCACGTTATTTTTCATTCATTTCCACACCCAACTGATCCAGTGACCTCTCCAGATCCTCTCTACACCTTCTAAACTCAATTACATCAAATCAATTAGGATTTCCATCTTGGAATCAAGGAACTAGTAAGGAAAACATAGTAATAGTATTGCTTGGTGCGTGGCTGCGTGTTTGAGGTCGAAGCTGAGGATTTTTCTTGGTGATTCTGAGTGTTCAAGGTAAGAACACAACCTTAACTTTGTTGTTAAGTCATGTATGGAAGGATTCGTTGGTTTTAAGGTGAAGAAAATATGCTTCGTAAGGCATAAGGTGAGTTGTTGAAGTAGTTGCCTTGTTCGATTTTGGATGGGATTTTGAAGAGATTTTTACCTGTTTCTATGATTATATCTTGTTGTTGTTGATGTTATGATTTTGTGTATGTTTGTGGGCTGTTTTGGAGTTGGATTGGAGTAAGAAATATAGGGGAAATGCTGCCCGAATTTCGTTAAGTTACCTACTCATTTAGAATTGAGTGTAAAAGTTGAATATGGTCTGATTATGGTGTATGTTGCCTTGTTCGTAGAGTTACAAGCTCGGGAAGTAGACTTTTGACATATAGGTAGACAACAAGGTATGTTAAGGCCATCCTTCCTTTTATTTTGGCATGATCATTATAATATGAATGAACGAACGAATGAACGAACTTCCATATCACTCTACTCTTAGAAGCATTAGGAGTACTCTAATATTTGATATTCATGTATCCTTTTTATGATTATTCCTTCTGTTCATGGGTCTTGAGATTACGTATATTGAGGATATTAGCTCAAATATATTTATCGGAGGTAGCACTACTTTATGTCATTTTGAGTGTTCTATTTATCTATCTTACTTATGCATTGCATTCATTTATACATATGGACATTAACCGATGACCAGAAGGCATTATATACGCACATATTATATGTATATAGGGTATCGGGAAAGGGATAGGCGTTATATACGCATTACCACCTGATCAGCTGGTATGCGATGATGATGATGATGATGCCCACAGAGGGGCCGATAAGATATGATGCGATGGGATGCCTTCGGAGGCTTGATTATGATATGTGCACATATTTACATACGACCTTATGTTTCATATGCATAAGCATGATACTTACATATTTCATGATTCTTAGAGGTGTACAGAGATATACAGATTACATACGCATATGCGTAATATTATGTATTTCATGACTTACAGAGATATTCAGTCTTACAGGTTGATTCTTATGTCTCATGTTTCCTTTATGCCTCATATATACTCTTTTCATGCCTTACATACTCGGTACATTATTCATACTAGCACCCCTATTGCTTGGGGGGCAGTGTTCATGCCCACAGGTTCAGATAGATAGGCTGACAGTCCCGCTCAATAGGATCTCCACTCAGCAGTTGTTGGTGCGCTCCACTTGATCCGGAGTTGCTGTCTTATTTTTGGTACGACATTTTTGTGTACATAGGGGTATGACGAGGCCCTGTCCCATCCTTTCTATAGTGATGCACTCTTATAGAGGTCTGTAGAAAGTTTTATGCAGCTGAGCTATTATGTAGCCTTGTCAGCTTCCACATTGTTGTATGGTTGTCCATAGTAGCCTTGTCGGCTTGCACTTTGATGGCAGCATTTTTATATTCAGTTGATCTTTATAAGATCTGTGTGGCCTACCTTTAATCATATCTACATTACGAATGGATGCTTAAAAGTGTCGGACAAGTATAGCTCAGGCATCAGCTTAGGTCGTGACACTGAAATCGTCCTATGTGTATGTTACCTCGTGTGTTAGTGTGGGATTTGGGGTAGGACGATGCTCTATATTCATAAGGATGAAGTGTATTAGTAAACCCGTTAACGTATTTGCCTACTGAAGATTTCACAAAATGATAGCCTACCTATGTTTCCACGTATTCATGTATCCATGACAGTTTCGTATCCATGTATTCATGTTAGTTCAATATTCAGGTACTCAGGTTATTTCAGTTCAGCATTCATGTATTCAGTCAGCTGAGTATACAGTAAGTTTAGTAGACATTCAGTTCTATAATCATGTATTCATTCAGTTCGGTAAGCATGTGTCCGCGTCAGTTCAGTGATCACGTGCCTCAGCTAATCAGTTTCATGTATCTGAGTTAGAGAGCAAACTCTGCCAAGCTTCCGTAGAGTCTCGAAATTAGTCGCGATTATAACCAAGACCGTCATTCGAGGACGAATGATCCCAATGGGGAGATAATGTTACACCCCGTATCTTAGAACTAGGGTTAGACTCATATTGTTAAGATTTTTAGCGGAAAAACTGAAGGTTTGAACGGTTTGCAAAAATGGTTGATAGGCCTACTTCGGGCATCCACAACCCCTTGATTAGTTGGGAATTTGGGAAAGTGACCTTAATGAAAGTTGAAGTACGTAGAAATACCTTTCCAACCATGTAGGAACTAGGCCTATTAGAGATCATAGCAGGGAGATATGATCATCGCAATATGGCTAATAGTAAGGCGCTTAAGATTCGATAGAATCGCCTAAGTTTTTGATATGTCTGCATTCCATCCATATTTCGTGATATTTTGTTTAGAACTTAAGAAAACTTAAAACATAAAAGTTGTATCCCATTGAAATATCTTTCCAACGGTATATTGTCTAGCCCAAACAGAGCTTTGTGCTAGGAGTTATGCCAGTTTTACTGAACATTGTCGATGAGAAGAAAAAATGTGAAATTTTCACTGAGTGTAAAATTGACAGTGGAACTCGCTGAGCCCCCCCTAAAGAGAGGAAGGGGAAAGACATAGACTGTACTCAACGAGCCTGGGGTTCCAAAATGCCCCATGCTATAAATCAACACTTAACTCGAAATTTCATTTATTAGACATTCCAACTTCGTTCTAAAGCCCTAAGCAGCGGTTTTCCTCCTCTCCTCATCCATCCATGCCAAGGAAAGATTTCTCTAATATTTCCTAAGTAATTCCAATGTTAATTAATGATTAGTATAATTCTTCAGCCAAAACATAGGATTTCCAAGGTAAATCCTTCTCAAGCGATTCAAAGCTAGGGTTTTGGTGTTCTTTGTCAGAGAAGCCATTTAGTTCGTTGCATTGGAGCGATTACAGGTATGTTAGGCTAACTCTGTACGTTTGGGACAGTTGATGATTCTCCCTATGCCACTTTCTTCTATGACTGTTACGATATGCCTCAAAAACATATTTATGTCTTAGTTCCATGAATAGTTACAGAACTTCTATTCTCCAGAAGATATAGTTTCATAATTCGTTCATGACTTTCAGAATCTGAACGTTGAGAACTCAGTACGTAATCAACATAGACTTGTGTTTGATATCCCATGAGTCTCAGTCATGAAAACCCAGAATGCTTATGAATAGTTAATGTTCAAAATTCTATAAACATTATGTGATTCCATGTCTCATGATAGTAATGCTCAGTATCCATGTTAGAACAATAATATGAAGGTTCCTCAACTTATGATACTTCTTGAAAAGGGTAGAAATATGATGACTCTATAGTTTATGAACTCATGAGAAGATTCACGAAACTATATAGAGTTTAAAAGATGCAATTTTGCCAATTGACAAGCATGTCTAAATCCAAGAATGCCTACAATAACATGAAAAGTGATGTTTAAATATGCTTTTGTGATACATTGCTTTTGTCACACCCTAATTTCCGATAGGGCATGATGGGCACCCGACCCTTACTTAGGGCCGAGCGAACCCGCAGACTCTCGCAATACTCATAACCATACTGGGCCCACAAACATAACATAAGCACATAATGAAAAATTTTCGAGAAATCAAACATGCCTTCGTTTTTTTTTTCAAATCAAATAAAATCGTAATCGTATAAAACAATATAAGGCACAACAAGTACTTCGGCTTATATAGCCGCTTGCCAAACACATCGGTAGCGTAATGCATACAAACACACCGGCTTACATAGCCGCTTTACAACGGACATCTCATACACCGACAACGTCCGCAAAGTCTCTACCTAACATCTCGGACACCATACAAAAGCCCTCGGACTCGGCAAAGACTCGGAGGAAGTGGAGCTCGCCAATCCAAATTGGAGCATCTTCGCTAACATCACCTACTCATCCGTGGGTACTGCGTGGCATGAAACGCAGCCCCCGAAGAAGGGGGGTCGACGGAATATGTACCGAGTGTGTAAAGCATAGCATACGATCAAAATGAAATCATAACCGAAGTAAGAAATACGTAGCAAGCACAAAAGGAATATAAAAACCCAAATACCAAAGTACCATAATCCGGACATACAAATCATACATACTCATACCGTACACGTCATAACCCGTCATACGAGATAACATTAACCGATGTGGGATTTGCCTAAACCAATGTGGGATTTGCCTAAACCGATGTGGGATTTGCCTAAACCAATGTGGAATTTTGCCTCATCATTGGGTTTGCCCACCACCGGGTTTGCCCACCATTGGGTTTGCCCCACCATCGGTATACAAAGACTCATCATATCATCATACATCATCACATATCATATGCGGTCCATAGGACCCGGCGGACGAACGTGGTCGCCACTTGTCCGGCGCCACAACACAAGACAACACCGAAGTTTCAAATCTCCGTACAACCCCGAACATAGCACACCATCACAACATATCATAAGCCATATCACAAAATATAAACGGAACCGGCCCTGTGGCGAGGTCTCGGGAACCGTAACACGATAACACCGGTAGTATATCATAGTGCGCACGATCATATACCGGCACCGGGATCCGGTGAAAGAGGTAACACGAACGCACGAGCGGATCGTAAGTATCCACACGCATATCACATCATCACAGACTCAACCGAATGATCAAAACGAACCCTTTTTTTTGAAAATCCAAAACATAGTCAAATCAAGTTTTCTCCCGAATCTCGCTCGGGACATATCAAACCGAACTTCAGAAACCGTTGTTACGTATCAAAATCATGGGCATAAAATCCTTATTTCCAACTCGACAGATAAATAAATAATCATGCTTGGGATCGGAAAAATGGTCGTAGTAAATCCCTTTTTAAAAAAAATAGGTCATTTAAAACCAACATAGAAAAGTCGCGGGACCCACGGACGAGCGTCAACCCAATCCGGGCCCGCCCATAAAAATTTAAGTCCTTACTCGTCATGAAATCATTTGCGAAGAAATCGAAGCGATCCGAGCTCTCTCTTGAGAGTTACGGTCGTTCGTAGTTTCGAAATCGTTTAGGAACATATCTCTTTTGAAAACAAAACTCTTTTGAAACAAAATTCTTTTGAAAATATAACTCTTTTGCAACCTTAGAATTTTAATCATACAAAAGACGTAAGGATCATAACTCGACCGCATTAAGGATACAAATAACAAGGAACATATAAGAATCGTTTACACAACATTTCAAACTCAATCATATCAAAGACATACGAACCATAGCCTGACCATACTAAGGATACCAACATCAAAAGCAAATACGAATCACAAACATACTCGAAACTTAAGAATGGAGTTACCCCGAGGCACAAATCATGTCATACCTTAATCCCGTCTAAGACATGCCAAAAGAAAAGAAGGATAAGCTTCACATACCTCACTTGCTTCCTAAGCTAATCCAAACGTAAGTCTCGTCTTCTCAAAATCTATAACAACATCAATAGGCATCGAACATTAGCCATAAGCGTCGAAGAATTCAATTCCAAGCCATTACTTTATTTACGAAATTTTGGCAAAGACTTCCTCAGAATTCAACAACCCGAGATTTCAACTCGGCCAAATTCATCAACAACAATACCAACAAACATTCTAACAACATCAACCATTCAAACATGATTCAATAACATTTCCAACAATCCACAAAAATATTCAAACAATCCAAATAATATGCCATAGAACCCAAAACCTTCCCAACTCAACATGAACAACCATAACATATTTCTTCCTTCCAAATTCATAATTTACACCAACAACAATTCCAACAATACCAACATTAACCATAATATTTCCAATTTCAAAATACTTCATAAACATTCCATATGGTATTTGTCCCATATTTCCATCACGAACCATTTTATAACGATTTTACAACTCCTTCTCCGTAAATAAACCAATATTAACACAAATAGAAAGAGATTCATACCTTCCCCTCGATAATAATGCTATATATTTACTCCTCCACCTTGAACTTAAGCCACAAAGCCTCACTACGCAGTTTTGAAGCCGCAACTATACGCTGTCTGGATCGGAATTTGAGAATTATACCGGTTTCGGCTAAAAGTTAGTGGTGAAAGGTTGGGGAATTTTCTAGAGTATTTGGAATATTTTTGGTCTGATTTTTGGCTGAAAATGAGGGGTTAAGCCCCTTTAAAAAGCTGCCCGAAGTCACTGTAGCAAAGATCTGTAGCAAAGTGTGAAGATCAGAAAGGGCCCGACCCATCGTAGCAGCCGATCCGTTCATCCGCGGAAATTATTTCGAGACGTAAAACTTTTATATACCGATCTCTTTATTTGCATACCTGGATATGTCCAAAACTTCATACAATCTGTATAACTTATTCAACATCCCAAACTTTTTCTTATTCTCAATTTACCCTTAACACTCCATACCAATGAAACGATGAATATGCAACTTGTGCATTAAAACAAAAATAAAATCGGAAATTAAAAGTCTTATCCACAACTTGTCGCAATCCAACTTAAAATATTCCAACGTGCAAAATACGGGATATAACGTGCCTTTCTAGGTCCATGAGTATCGGTTGACTATCACCTTTATGTGTATACGCAAGTAGCTCTATAAGATAGCACGTATATAGCTTGGTAGCGGATGATGCTACCCACTATGTTATGAAGCATGGTGCATGATGATATGATACATAGCCTGGTAGTAGATGGTGTAACCCACCATATTATGAACCACGGTGCATTTTTTGGTATATATAGCCGGGCAATGGATGATGCTGCCCGCCATGTTATGAACCATGGTACATTATGATACATGGCCTGGTAGTGGATGATGCTGCCCACCATATTATGAACCATGGTGCATTGTTTGAAATATAGCTTGGTTGTGGGTGATGTTGCCCGCCATGTCACCACACATGGTGTATTGTTTGAAATACCTATTCTCATAGTAAAAATGGATTACGGACCCTAGTATGGTTCATTACAGAGCAGAGGTGATTCTCTATTCAGAACAGGGAGTATTGATATCTTTACATCTTTGTTCAGTTCAGTTTCGCTTTTAGTACTTACAGTTCTTTCTTTCAGTGGCTTTACATACAAGTGCAATTCAAATGTACTGAAGTCCCCTTTTTATTTCCTGGGGGCCTGCATTTCACAACGCAGGTATTGATTTACAGGACGATGGATCTGCGCGCTAGGACTTCCAGTATCAGTTAATTGGTGAGCCCCAGTTTTTTGGGGCGTTATCACACTTTACAGTCTTTTCAGTATTTACAGCCAGCCAAGTATGCCGGGGGCCTCGTCCCGGAAACAGTTAGTGTTTTTAGTACTTCAGATAGGATTCATAGACTATAATAGCAGTAAGTCAGATATTTAGCAGGCATTTGTGTTAGCCTTGTCAGCTACTTATTCAAACTTCGGGCCTATTCAGTATTTTTGCATTTATGATATTTCGGTCATACTTTTAGTAGATCACCATATGTTAGTGTTATTTCCATATTTAAAATGTTTTGATACCACATGTTGATTATGCCAGCCAGCTGGTTTGCTTGGTCATATGCAGACAGGCACCGAGTGCCGTGTTACGCCCAGGCCATGATTCGGGGTGACAAAGCTTGGTATCAGAGCCTAGGTTCAAGATTCTTAGGGAGCCTCTGAAGCCGTGTCCAGTGGGATCAGTCTTACGTGTGTGTGCCCGCCATATATGTTAACAGTTGACCACCAAGACATATAGGGTTATCTCGCTTCTTTCATACCCTAAATCGTGCAGTTACAGCTATGCTATCAAGAATCCTTCTAACTCGTGCGAATTACGTATTTCAGAAAATACTTGTGAAAAGAAAGTACACCAAGAGAACTTCAGCTTCTAGCCAGAGATGTTACGGCTGATGCTGCTCAGGAAGAGAACTTTTTTCTTCCTTTCTGACATCGTCCCATGTGTATGTTACCTCGTGTGTTGGTATGGGATTTGGGGTAGGACCATGCTCTATATCTATAAGGAGGAAATGTATTAGTAAACCCGTCAATGTATTTTGCCAACTGAAGGTTTGACAAAATGATACCCTACAATTGTTTCCACGTATTCATGTATTCATGTCAGTTCTGTATCCATGGATTCATGTTAGTTCAGTATCCAGGTACTCAGATTAAGTTAGTTCAGCATTCACGTATTCAGTCAGCTCAGTATACAATTAGTTTAGTAGATATTCAATTCAGTTATCATGTATTCATTCAGTTTAGTAAGCATGTGTTCACGACAGTTCAGTGATCACGTGCCTCAGCTAATAAGTTTGATGTATCTGAGTTAGAGAGTAAACTCTGCCAAGCTTCCGGAGAGTCTCGGAATTAGTTGCGATTCTAACCAAGACCATCATTCGCATACGAATGATTCCAAGGGGGAGATAATGTTACACCCCATATCTTAGAACTAAGTTTAGACTCATATCATTAGATTTTTAGTGAAAAATTGAAGGTTTGAACGTTTTGCAAAAATGGCTGATAGGCCTACTTTGGGAATCCTTAACCCCTTGATTAGTTGGGAATTTGGGAAAGTGCCTTAAATGAAAGTTGTAGTACGTAGAAATACCTTTCCAACCATATAAGAACCAGGCTTATTAGAGGTTAGATTAGGGATATATGATCATCGCAATATGGCTAATAATAAGGCGCTTAAGATTCGATAGAATCGGCTAAGGATTCGATATGTCTGCCTTCCATCCCAATTTCGTGAAATTCCGTTGAGAACTTGAGAAAACTTAAACATGAAAGTTGTATACCTTTGAAATATATTTCCAATGGTATATTGTGTTGCCGAACAGAGCTCTGTGCCAGGAGTCATGCCCGTTTTACTGAACATTATCGACGAGCAGAAAAATGTGAACTTTTGACTAAGTGTAAAATGGACAGGGTAACTCGCTGAGCCCGCCCCAAAGAGAGGCAGGGGTAAGCCATAGACCACACTCAGCGAGCATGGGGTTCCAAAATGCCCCATGCTATAAATTCAATACTTAACTCGAAATTTCATTTATCAGACATTCCAACTTCGTTCTAAAGCCCTAAACAACTATTTTCCTCCTCTTCTCATCCTCCCACGTCAAGGTAAGATTGCTCTAATATTTCCTATGTAATTCCAACATTAATTCATGATTAGTAACATGATTCTTCAACCAAAACATAGACTTTCCATGGTAAATCCTTCTCAAGCGATTCAAAGCTAGGGTTTTGGTTTTCTTCATCAGAGAAGCCATTTAGTTCACTGGATTGGAGTGATTACAGGTATGTGAGGCTAGCTCTCTAAGTTTGGGGCTGTTGATGATTCTCCCTACGCCACGTTCTTCTATGACTATTACGATTTGCCTCGGAAACATAGTTATGTCTTAGTTCCATGAATAATTGCAGAACTTCTACTCTCCAGATGATATAGTTTCATAATTCGTTCAAGACTTTCATTCTGAATGTTGTGAACTCAGTACGTAATCAATATAGACTTGTGTTTGATATCCTATGAGTCTTAGTCGTGAAAACCCAGTATGCTTATGAATAGTTAATATTCAAAATTCTATAAACAATCATAAGATTCCATGTTTACGATAGTAATTCCCGCATCC
>NW_026714423.1:0-56460 GCF_029784015.1 Lycium ferocissimum
CCAAAGATATTAAAGGTCCCAATCTGCTTTTTTCTTACTGTTTTCCCTGGGATTGATTGATTTTCTCCATGGTATACAATGGGATATGCCCAGATATACAAAGTATATCCAGTTCTGTATACATGCAAATGTATAGAACTTGTATATTTAGTATATGGTACCTATATCACTTATGTAAGCCATAAAAATGTTGACTTTGTTTTTAGTGCCTTGTCTCAGCTTTAGGCCTCATCTTCTGTGTTTTGGGCCTCGATTTCTTTCATTATCATTTAGTCTTTATTTGGCCACAATCTTAGGCCATTGTTTTCTTGATCTGGACATGTTGATTCCTCTGAATCCTCCTTTATTTATATGACTTTGGTTTGGGCTTCTTGCATTAGTTATGAATCTGTGAACATGTTTGCCATTATAATCTATTTGTAGTAAATAAATTATTAATTCCCAAACATTTGTCTAATCCCACCACTTCCTTTGTGTTTGCATCTGATACCCCCATGGGCCATTTGGGCCACCTCTCTGCATCTGGAAACCTGAACTACTCCTATTTATTGATCGAGTCAGCATAAATAAGGGAAGCAAATATGATGAAGGCCCATCCATGGGTGAAAATGGAAGCTGGTGGGTTTGATAGGCCGACCAGCTTAATTTTCTTTCTTTTCAATTTCAATTTATATATCACGTATGTATATGTATATGTAAATACTCATGCAAAATATTGAAACCCTTATGCGTGTAGAACTAGGAAAAACACATAGTATTTTGGGAAGTCGTCAAACTATTTTCAAAATTCGGATAATGATCAACTTTTTTTTTGCGAAAATCAAAACTCGGTTTGATTTGTAGTTAAAAATCAGTATAATGCTATGGCTAAGTATGTGATAAAACAATGGATTTTTGATTAAGTCTAGAACTGGATCAATGCAAAAAGGATTTTCAAAGTGTTAAGTAACGAGTTTTGGGGCTTTAAACCCGAGATGAAAATGATGAAATTTTTGACGGGTTCATTTTAAAAATGGAAACAAAGCTGGAAAATAAGTTTGACTTCAAAAATTGGCATATACCAATGGAACTATTTTCTGGGCTTGAAATAAATTTTTAAATGGAAGACTTGGGCAAATTTTCTGAGATGGAAAGCAGATTTTTCGACTTGGATAAATTTTGGAAAGTTGGACCAAGGACTTCTTTGGGCCTGGAAGCCCACATTGAACTTGGAACTTGGACTAAAAATGAAATTGTTTTGGACAGAAATTTATTTGGATTGGGTTATGACGGTGAAATGAATTTGAATCTGGAAATATTATTGACTTATGGGCTTCAATGATTTAAATGGACCTAATTTAATGAACTTATATTGTTTAATATATATATGTATAAAACGGAGATATACTTCATATTTTTATATATATACGTATAATAAAACTCGTAGGTACTAAACCCATATTGTTAGGACTAGAATAGTAGCAGCTCTACTCGAGAGAAATCCCGAGTGTGTCCTAGTCCGGCAACAAAATGAGTTCAACACTTGCGCAGATTTTTCTAAAACAAAACCCCTTTTTATAAGGGGACTTTTTGCCGAATCTTTTCTTGAAATTATGATATGAATGAAATGACACTTTGCGAAAACTTAAGCCATTTTTAGGCAAATAAATACAGTTAATCACACATTGAAGCTCGTAAGTCAACCGTTTACTATGGATCTTTAATACTAGGGTGCGTAAAACCTTCCCTAGGGAATCACCAGAACCCTTACCTCGAACTTTCGTCCAATAAGACTTTTTCACTCACTTGAAAAAATCTTTAAACCCGGTTTTCCTAGTTTTCCTTAAATAAATTAGATGGCGACTCTAAAATACTAAAATCCGATTAGAGCACCAACAACCTCGTAGTAACTTTTATGCCTTAACCCGCGTAAAAGCGAACCGTAACACCCGCTTCCTATGCAGAGATCCAAGTATGACCAGAAAAGCCGGAATTTCAAGGCAGTAGGCTCACAGCCACAGGCCAGTGTGGGCCACAGAAGGTTTCAGAATCCTACGTGCAACAAGTGTGGTAAGACCCACCAAGGGGTGTGCCCTTCGGGCACGGATAGTTGTTTTGGGTGTGGCCAGCAAGGTCACTATCTGGGGGATTTCCCATAGCGAGACAGAGTACCAAGGGCAATATGGCTCAGTCCACAAATTCAGCAGCTCCTCGCAATTCTCAAACCCAATCAGGGCATGGTGTAGTTAAGTCTGGTAATGCAGGCAGAGGTCAGAACTGCATGTATGCATTAGCTGGTCATCAGGATACAGAGGCACGTGCAGATGTTGTTACAGGTATATTAGTAGTTTTCACCTTTGATGTTTATGCCTTTATGAATCCAGGATCCACCTTATCTTATGTAACCCCGTTTGACGCTAAGAAATTTGGGATAAAGCCAAAAAATTTGCATGAACCCTTTGTGGTGTCCACTCAGTTGGAGAGACAGTTATAGCTAGACGTGTGTATAGGGGCTATCCGGTTAGAGCCTATCACCGCAATACCGTAGCCGACCTAGTAGAGTCGGAAATGGTAGACTTCGATGTAATCATGGGCATGGATTGGTTGGCGTCATACTATGCCACAGTAGGTTGTAGAACCAAAATTGTAAGTTTTGAGTTTCCTATGAACCAGTTATAGAATGGAAAGGGTGATGCAGTAGTACCCTGGGGTAGGTTTATTTCCTATCTTAAAGCCAGAAAGATGATCTCCAAGGGGTATACTTATCACTTAGTTCTAGTTAGGGATACAGATACCCAGACTCTAACCCTCCAGTCTGTACTAGTTGTTAATGAGTTTCCAGAAGGATTCCCATAAGATCTTCTCGGAGCTCCTCTGATAGGGAGATTGACTTTGGAATTGACTTACGTTCCGGCACCAAGCCGACCTCTATTCCGCCATGCAGAATGGCTCCAGTAGAGTTGAAGGAGTTAAAAGCTCAACTAATAGATTTTTCTTGGCAAGGGATTTATTAGGCCAAGTGTCTCACCTTGGGGCGCACCGATTTTTTTGTCCAAAGAAAGATGGATCGTTGAGAACATGCATTAACTATTGGCAGCTGAACAAGGTCACGATTAAAAACAAGGCTTTAACTGTAATGACCTGTTTGGTTGTTATAGTGTTTTGACCCATTTAACCTTGTTGACCTTTCCCCAGAGTCCCGTTAGTACGATATATGACTTAGTGAAGCCACTGGGTTGGTTCCCGCAAGGTTCGAGTGTAAATTGAGGCATTGATGGAGAAGCTAGTTAAGTTAACGAGTTAGAGTTGACCACGGTCAACGCCAGGTTAGGATGACCCCGTGTCAATGTTTTGAGAGTTCCAGCGAGTTAGTATGATGATTTTGAACTTGTCCACAAGTTTTGGTGAAATTCCGAAGAGTTTCAGATGGGTTTGGGTTTTGCCGCCCTAGTATTTGATGCTTTCGCCATAGGTCTTTGGATTGAAAGGGGTCCAAATTGATCAAACGACCTTTGTTTTGTGTGAGGTTTAAACCATTAGATCCGTATCACAATTACGAAGCTGTTGCAAAAAGAATCGTCGCGTTTCGCCTCCGTATGCCCTTTTTCATTTGGGTTGTTCCAGCAGGTCCGCTGCAGCGACCCACTGACCGCCGTAGCGACCAACGGGGGGCAGAAATCCCTATTTTTATTCCTCAACTCCGAACCATTACCCACAAGACCCCAAAGTCAGTTTTCAAGAGAGAAAGAGGAAAACTTCATTCCATTCTTTGGTGAAAGCATCTTGGAGGGTAAGTCCCCACCTTTATTTGTTCCTTTTCCTTTCTTCTTCAAGTTCCATGATTATTTTAAGATACATCAATGGTGGGTGGAAATCCTAGAACCCTAGAATTAGTAAACCCTTAAATAATTTGTGGGTTGTTGATTTTGTTGTTGATTAATCATCTAGGAGTATAGAATATCACTTTCTAGGAAAGGAATTTGATTTCTTATGGTTAAAATTGCATGTTGAGACTTAGGATTCTAATAAAAATGAAAATTTTGTCCTAAAATCTATTTGAAAGGGTAAATTGATTAGAAACCCATGAATTGAAGGTCAATGATTGTAGAGATAGAAGTTATGATAAATTCACTATTAAAGGATGGTTTCATCCATTGAAAAGGGTAGAAGTAAGTGAGTCTTCTTCCCCAAATTGTTGTTCTTGTCTAAATACATGGTTGTTTCTTACTTAGCATCATATTGTTAGACTTTGACCGTTATGAGGCACTTCAAAAATAGAAGACTCATGTGGAGTAGTTCGTGGCTCCTGTTCTGCATTCGAAGTAGGTTACGGCTTACTTTAGTTAGACTTTTATTAGCGAAACGAATGTATTGTGTAGAATTGACGGGAGAAAGCATGATTAGGTCTTTGGACATGGTGTTTTGGTTGGCTATTAGCTAGGTTGGTATGACTTCTAATTTTATGGGCTCGTCGCCATTACTTTATATACTGAAATATGAGGTGTAGTTGTATTCATATTGTGGCGATTCGGGATGGATTTCTATTAGGTTGATTTTTGTTGATGGTGGCTCGTTCTTTGTTATATCCGGCATTTTTGCGTATTCGAAAATTTGGAAGTAACCTTGACTTGTGAGGAATAAGGTCATGTTTGGATTTTTCATAATATGTGCGTGCCGGTTATGGAAACCTAAATGTGGAAACAATGGAGGAGGCTTAAGGGCAAAATTGGAATTTTGGAAATTTGTTTCGGGAATTGCAAAATGAGATTTCTAATGAATTGGGCTCAAAAAAAAAAGAAAAAAAGAAAAATGAGGCCCAAATGTGGAAGGGGTGGCCGGCCAAGACTAAGGCCCAAACCCACCCAATTAAGAAATTTTCCATGTGCCAAACATGTGACCACTTAAGGGACAAGTATATACATATGTTCCTCTCTAGAATTTTCAAGAGAAATCAAAAGAAATCAAGAAAAAAGAAAGAGAGGCTCACGGCCTAGAGAGAAAGAAGAGAAAAAGAGAAAGAAAAAAAAAAATCCAAGCCTTTAACTTTGGTTCAAAAATTCATCTCTTGTGGGATTATTACTAAGTGCAAGGTTCTCTACAACTTAGTATAATTATTTTGGCAAGAGGACAATTCTAGTGGCAAGTGAAGAACTTCAAGGAAAGGTAAGAATTTTATGCTTTTGTTATGTTATGGGAGGTGTATGTATGATGTAGTAAGTGGAAAATGAATGAAAAGCATGAAAATTTTGTGTGTTGGGGTTGTGTGCATGTTGGCCGTGAGTATGCATGTATATTGCATGACTATGATGACTTGAATTCATGTTGGAATCTTGTTGTAGTTATAGTAGAAATTGTATTGGAAGTGGAAGTTAAATGAATTAGTGAGAGTTGGCAAAATTAGTGTATGGCCGTGGCTATGGAAAAGTGTAAAATGGTGATGAATTGCTTTGTTTAATATGTTAGTTGTGTCGTTATGATTCTTATAATATAAATGAAGGTTTAATGGTTTGAGTTGGAATTGAATTGGAATGTAGATGATCATGTCTTTAAAATGATTTTGTGGTATTATGGAAACTAAGTCGTTAAGATGTGAATTATGATTAATGTTGATGAATTTGGAAGATGGAAATGCGTTATGAACTTGTATGTTAAAGATTAGAAGAATTGAATAAGTTATGGCTTTGGTGGGAAGTTGGCATAATTTGTATATCTTGTGTATATCGTAGAAATGTTATTATACGCTTCCGAATGGTATTGTAATGATCTCGATTGATAATGAATGTGGAAATATTGAGATTGAGTTGGAGACGCGAAGTTGGAAAGGTGACTAAGTAGGTTATATTGTGTTTTATTGTGATTATTGATGTTGTTGTTGGGTTGTTGTTGGTTGTCTTGAGCCGAGTTGAATCTCGGGGGTGTCATATTTATAGGGGAGGTCTTTTGAAATTTCGGTAGCCAAATAGAAACCAAGATTGAAATGTTAACTTGCATGAATAGTGCTTGGTAAAGATGACCATTTGCGGTTTTGGACGAAACGGGAAGTGAGATTTGACAAGCGTAAGGCGCAATCCAGGTATGTAAAGCCTTTCCCTTTTATTCTTTGGCATGTTCTGAGCCTAACAGGCTTGACAGCGAGCCTCGATGACACTTTTGCTTCTCCGATTCGAGATTGAAATTAGCGCAAAAATCCGTCGGTAAGATTGAACCAATTTCTTCTAAAATTGACCTATACGTATGTAACTTCCATAAATGGAGTCGAAACACCCTGGGATGATTATGAACGAATCCCTAAGGGTTATTATCCATAATTTGTGTACTGTACTATGGTTGGGCCCGAGGTGGGCCCACAAAACCCTGATACTCCCGGTATGGCTCAAATCGATCTATTTCTGTCTGTTTTTCACAAGTAACTCTTAATTATGTTTCCGTCCACAAACTAATGAGTATCATGACCGTCTATACGAATCTTGATATTAGTCGATATCGGAACGATTTGGACACTGCGTTACGATATAATCGATTGCTACTGAGTTTGATCTGCTTTCGAACTATTTCGGTTTTATTAAGTACGTACGTCGGTGTATGCATATGGTTTCTCGTTTGTACGTTCGTGGATGCCTCGATGCTTCTTTCCTTTGCGCCGGGCCGAGGTGCACGTGATTCGTGCACCTCGGCTGCATTGTTCACCGCGTCCCTCGGATGTGCGGGCGGGATACATGCATGTATGCGATTATGATCGATTATGATACGATTATGTGATATTATGGGGATGGCGGCCGAGGATGGCATTTGATCGATTTTGTCTATCCACCGCGTCCGTCTACGAGCGGGTTACGTACGCGTCCCTTACTAAAAGGCGGGATCTGTCTGTATGTGATTGGGATCGATATATATCGATTTGTACGTACGTATGTGATTATGACTCGCGTGATTTACATACATTACGATTCTGTATGTCATTTGGATCATAACTCTACTGTCACAACTTACGAAAATCGGTTCGGACAACGATTACGTCATACATTTGAGTTAGTTTTGTACGAAAACTGTCGTACGCTACGTAAGTCGATTTCTCGCTATGAATGCGATTACGTCCGCTCATTTGCTTCTTCGTACGCTACGATTTTACATATCTGACTCTGGTTATCTTAATTATGTAAGTTATGTTTCTGCTTTACATACTCGGTACACTTTCGTACTGACCCCCTGTTCTTCGGGGGCTGTGTTACATGCCCACAGGTACGGACGCACCGCGTGATACGCCACCGGTCTAGGACTTCGATCTGTTTGTTTTGAGAACTCCTTGATCCGAGGCGATACTTTTGGTATATATCCCCCGTTGTTCATATGTTACGTATATATGACTATTTGGGTACGGCGGGGCCTGTCCGTCTTTTGATTACGTTACGTATGCTAGAGGCACTTTGTAGACGTATGCAGGGTTTGTGGGTTGTCCTTTGGTCGGTACGTATGCTCGAGTTGCGACTGCATGCTGCTATGATAGCCACTAACGGCACGTACGAGGTTTCGGTATGTATATATGCGTATGTATGTTTGTGCGAAGTATCGTATATACGTACGAATTTATGTATGTTTAAATGGAATTAGCCGGTTGGTATGCCTAGTCTGACAGGTAGGTACGTGTGGGTGTCCAGTTAGGACACCAGTCACGGCCCACGGGGCTGGGTCGTGACAGTTGCCCTATTATTATGATTTGACTTGTCACCTGAATTGTTGTGTTGTAATACGTGCTGCACTCAATTCTCTTTTATTGTGAAACATATCGTCGGAGAAAGGAAGGATAATGAGTTTAGACTTAGATTGTGATATATACTTGTGATAGTACTCAGATGAAATCTTGGTTTTTATTTACTATTGATAATGATATCGTGCATGGCATACATTCTCATTCATACGCATATTAATATTGGATTATGACTTGGTGTTAATGATGACACATGAGAAAATAGAGCACCTTGGTGATACAAGGCTTAGTTGGGAGGTGTACGTGCTATGTTGGGAAGTAAAGAGGGACATAGACCCTTATGTTGGTTGAGATGGTTGGTATGATTCATTTCATGGTTGAGCTGATTTATCTAAGTCTTGATATGACTGGTGGCTTGTGACTTGTACCTTCATTGCTAGCTATTTTGATTGCATTGTTTTACCCTGTTACACTCATTTATGCATTCATACATTCATACATGATGGAAAGTCATGTGAAATTAGTGAAGAAGTTAATATAATCTTATTCTTGAACTTGTGATAATATTTGATACATGACACATGATAAATTGATCATTGCGAGTGATGTGACAGTGTTACTATATATATATATATGAAAAGGCACATTTGACCGGGGGTGAGGATGTGGCCTAGTTGTGAGCTCGTGGTCCGGGGTTCGTTCCGAAAACAAGTGTTACATGGTGTGGATCCACGTCCGAGGTTCTTTCCGGAGCGGAGGATTTATGGCTCGGGTCCGATGAGTATCCAGAACGAGTGGTACATGGACACCATGGTCACCCGGTCGGAGTCATGACCGAGCAATGACATCAGTTAGCATGTGTGTACAGTGTGTATTTGGCCAGTGCATGGCATGCAATTCATCATATTTTTCATTGCACATCATTACGTTTTATTCTGCATTATTATATGCTCGTTTAGTTCTGATTTTGCTATGGTTTGTTGAATGGTTTTTTGGGATATAAATATGACCATTGATTGAGTTAAATTGTGAATTAGTGATTCTACCTAGGGACGGAACTTGGACTTGTGATTATCAGGTGAGATTATTAAAACTTGACGCGCTTGTGGTTTAGAAGCTTCATCTTAGGCTGTGACTCTGTTATGGGATATTCTGTGACTTGGATTTGAGTATTAAGTGCCTATCTGTTTATCTTGTTGATTTATGCTTATATACGTGAACTAATCTTAGTCGGCCTATAATGCTTACGGGTACATAGTGTTTGTACTGATACTACCTTGTTGCACCCTTTTTGAGTGCAGATTGTGTTTCAGAGATTTCATCCAGACTACATCTCTAGCTTGAAGCTAATTAGCTTGATCAGATCCGAGGGTGAGCTTCTATCCATGCCATACCACCTGAAGATCTCTCTTTCCAGATGTCTACTTTCATTCCAGACATTATTTGTTATTATATTTGAGATATACTTCATTCTTTAGACATTGTTGGTTAGAGTCCTTGTACGATGACTTTCAGATCTTGGGGGTGTAATAGTTAAGACTTCCGCACTTATATTATCTATTAATTATGACTTGTTTTATTTATTTATTCATTCACATGATCATTGATTGCTTAAGTATAAATGATTAAAGAAGTTAAAATTGGCTAGTGATTAATGGGTTAACGGGTAAGGATTCGCCTACTAGTGATAATAAGGCAGGTGCCCGCACGATCGGTAACTTGGGTCGTGACATTAACATTGACAATGGGTTATCCAACAGTCCCAATCAGTATAAGAAGTGCCCACCAATGATGAACTTTGGCCAATGATTCAATTCCGAAACAACCCACATTCAGTAAACCTTCAAAACTACGTCATCAGGAGTTACTGATTACATCTTCTACATAGTTGATATCACTTATTTTTAACCCACCTTATATAAGCAGAAACTACACTTCATATAGAAGAAAGAAGCTAGAAGGACATGCAGAGAAAAAAAATCATGAATGGAAATGTGGAGAAAAAGTAATGTGGTTATTTAATATTTAAAATAGGTGAGCGAGGAAAAGGTTTGATAATTTGCTAGGGAAGATAAAAGAAAGAAAAAGAGAGATGGTTGGGATTGGGGGATTCTACAGAAGGAATCAATAAAAATAAAAAAATAAAAAAGGATTTTCATATTTGGGTTTTCTTGATTTTCTCTTAGATAGTATCTATATCACTAGCAATATCTGTATTGCCTATATTTAATCTGCCAATAACAATTTATCCTACACCTTAATTGAACTTGGACTCGTTAGCTTTAGCATATTTTTGTTTAGGATTAGAAAAGTGCGATGCAGTCGGCATTTTTATGAAGTAGATAGTTAGCAGCATTTGGTCAAGGCCATTGGAATTGAATGACTGAATACTTCAAACAATACTGATGAGATGTCTAGAACACCATACTAAAAGATGGAATAAGATCCAACGTAGTTGCTCGCGATATTGAAAGGATATTAAAAACAATAGATGCAGAATGACAATTCTAGTGTGTCGCTTAGTCACAAAGGTAATACTGAAAACATGTTTCAAGCTCATCCACAATCAAAGGAAACAACCAAATGTTCTTTAAACAAAGAGGTCTTAGATTATTTTGCTAACAACAGTAGCCAACAAACACGAATAGTACGTGAAATGAAGCTGTTCATTTGATTAATTTGTGCTCATTGTGCTGCTGATGACTTGGATAAATTAGGTTGACCTTTTATTTTTGTACCAGAATTTTTCTAACTTTATGCTAGACATTTTTCATCTTTGAGGGGTGGTTGATCTTACTGTCTCAAAGTTTCTATATTGATTGAAATTTGTGCATTAAGTTTGCTTCATAATGGAATAAGTACCTTATTATTTGCAAGTATTGACCAAACCACTTGATAGCTTATTTGATTTTGCCCTTGTTCGGTGTCTGCCACCTATTCTTATCAATTACTCTTGCTTAACTTTGTGTTTCTATTGCTGAAGATTCCTCTCCCTTTATTTTTTGTTTAGTCATATGATATTCACATAAGCCATAATAAATATTTTGGTGGTCCCGGTAGATTCTATTTAGCAATGCGCCACTTTTGACGTTCATTAGAACTTCTTCATTTGTATCGCTGGGAGATCCTAATTCTTTTGATGAAAATTCTTTTTATTAAATAAATGTTGAATTTGTTGTGCAATATGGTGCCAAGAGGGATTTAACGTGGGTAATGAGTTGCTGGTGAAGTGTAAAAGTTTTTAAGCTGAGGGTTCAAGTATTGTCTTTAGTGGATGAAAATTTATTCAAGACTATTCCAAAGTAAAGCATAAAACTGCATGCTGTAAAACGACGACTAAGAACTGTTCTTCCTGTAAGCATGTATCAATGAGTTGAAGAATGGATAATATGAAAAAGTCCTAGGAGAGTAATTCAATGTTGGTAAAAATAGTCGATAATCTTAGGTAGTTTGTCAATTTTCTTTGTAAGTGACAAAATTTACCTCTATTCTTGATTGACATGTCAGCTTCAAGAGACTCTCTTTCCTCCTTCATATTCCAAACGAAATACTTCGCTGGTTCATTTTTCACACAATTATTTGTATTGGTGATGGTGCCGATAGAGGTATGTGATATTTCTCAGAGCACACAGAAATTTTGGTGTTGGACTCGTGCTATGCACGGGCAATCACTTTCGATAACGTATGTGATGCTAGTTACTTAGATTATCATCTTCAAAGTTCACATTACTCAAGAATTAGTAATGTAGTAATTGTTTCTGGTTAGAATGTACAGATTGATATATTACATATTAATATAGGACATATAATTTAAAATATTTGTGTACAAACAAAACAAAAAAATTCTTCCACTTAGGGGCCAGTTTGGTCATTTTAGTATCATAATTCACATATTACTGATCCTTGTATTCTTATCTCACCTTGTGTCCCACATAAACGTAGATATCTACACAAATTATGCAAGTATTATTTATGCTGACAAGAAAAAAGAGAACCAAAGAAAGGAATAAGCAATCTCGGATTTTGGGCAAGTTGGAAATAAACAACCAAACAACGTATTAGTCAAAATAAAATTTTATGCAGGGGCAATTTGCACGATTGCCCTTATTCCTCGGGGGGATGGGGCCGCTGGTCTTTAATTTTCGTCTTTCGCCTAAAATACCCCGAGGTTCTAGGTTCGAACTCCGGCTCAGTCACCAAAAATAAAATTGGCAAGGCAAAGTTTCATTGCAAGATTAGTCCTATTCGGGCAGGCCTAACTTTTGTAGAATTCCAGGAGTGTAAAAAAAAAAAAAAAAAATATATATATATATATATATATATTGCCTTTAAGGCACAGGCAAGCCTCTGCCTTGAGGCAAAAGAAAAAGAAAAATCGCCTTTAAGGCAAATTCTACATTATAAGACAGATTTTTCACGAAGCCTTGCCTTGTGAATTTTTTTTTTTTTTTTTTTACTAAGCGGGGATTCGAATCTAGAACCTCGGGGTGTTTTCGATCACTTTTAAGCAAAGGACAAAAATTAAAGACGCTGCTTTGAAGGGCAATTCGTGGAAAAAAATGTTTATGCAGGTAGTAAAATGCTTAACTTCATACCAGAGGGCCCCTTAACGTATCCTCGGGTTAAGGTATTACATCACATTTTTTTTGCACGGATTGCCCTTCAAAGGCTAGTCTTTAATTTTTGTCCCTCAAATTGCTGGTCTTTGATTTTTGCCTTTCGCTTAAAAAAAGTGACTGAAAATACCCCGAGGTTCTGAGGTCGAACCCCCGCTCTGTCAAAAAAAAAAAAAAATTCACAAAGTCTGCCTTATAAGTCAGAATTTGCCTTAAGATAGAGGCTTGGCTTAACGCAGAATTTGCCTCAAGGCAAAGGCACAGGCAAACATCTGCCTTAAAACAAAAAAAAAATAACTCTGCTATAATTCTACAAAAGTTAAGCCTCAAGCCTGAATACGCCTAATTTTGCAACGAAACTATATCTTGCGTTTTTTTTTTTTTTTTTTCTTGGCCTAAGATTGAACTTAACCTGTGAAAGACTTTAGGCAAAGGACAAAAATTAGATACCATCCCCTAATAAGGACAATCGTGCAAATTGCTATCACCAATAACTTTCTAAGCAGCCTGAAGCTTTCATTTGATGAAACTATAAGTAATTTTATCCTCCTTGGCCAACTTACATCAATTACAGCCAGAGTCTGACATTCATAAGTTTCGACTGCAGATTCTTAGGTAGCTCCGCGAGGTTCGGACTCAAGAGTGTTAGTCATACTGGAATTGAGTTGCGATCACCACTCAGATCGAAGAAATTCTATTTTATTATAGTTACTTCAGAGAGGGGAAGGATGTCAGATCTCAGAAAGTTTTATCGTGAAACTGAGCACCTAAGCGAAAGATGTATTTGTCATATTCTACTGTAAATAGAAGTACACTAGAACAAGAATATTTGCATTTTACTGCACTTGCAGCTTAGAGGTAAAAGTTCTCTCAAGCTGACAATGAATGAATCAACTATTTGATATAAAAAAAGACCAACACTAAATCACATCTTTCAATTAAATAAAGATGAAAAAGTAACCAATATGTTGATCATGTATAATCAATTTGTACGGTCACGTCCTGTATTCCTAATTCATGGTATATGTCATGCACATATTGCAAAATAGGCCGTTCATCGACTCCCTCCTTTACCTGTTCAATGAATAACCGTAAAAGAAAGTGAGCATTGGGAAGGCATAAAGTAGAGAAGCAATGTGTATCTAAGAAATTACACAAAGCAGGCAAGCAATGTGTGTCATATAGATTTTATTACTCATAATAGGACTGCAGGTTGGATGTGGCACACAATAAAGTCAGGTGATCACCTGCAATGAAATTGATCCAATAACATGACCAGGCACCAGTTCCCAAAAACGAGCTTGAGCAACTTCTGAAACATCATCACGAGATGAAACCTGAGCACACATGAAACTAAAATATCAGAGATGCACAGTTTGGAAATGATGCAGAACGTTTAGAATAATGGAAGCATTGTATCCTCCTCAGCTGGGACCCTAAAGCCATTACACCATTGTTTTTTAAGAATGGTTACATTTCATTAAAAACATCAGCACAAAGTTTGTGTCGATAAAAGAAAAACATAATAAAACCTCCAGAAGAACAAAATATAACAATCCCCATAATCAACAAAAACTTACAGGGATTATATGACTTCAATTATGGATTCACTATCATTTACAGGATATCTAATACCCCAAAAAAGAAAAGACAAGAAGGAATATACAATTCAGGTTTAGTCTCTTTGGAGTTCTTTCTACTCAAAACACCTAGAGTTCCTTTCCTTCTAGACTGTCAACCAAATGCATGTTGGGATGGCGAGCCACCAATTCTTCTGATTAACACCACCAACTACTCCACTCCAACAGCTCAAGAGGTCTATTGTCTTATCTGGCATAGACCAATTCATTTAAACCATGCTCAGGAGCATATGCCATAAGTAAGATGCAAGTATGTAACACAATGTAGAAACAGATGAGGGTTTTCTTCAGCTTCCCATCACATAGATAACATCTAGAACTAGCTGATAACCCCTCCGTAGATTCTCTTGAGTCAGACAAGCTTGTCTGGCCACTAACTATACAAAGCAAAGCACCTTAGAAGGTGCATTTGTTTTCCAATGTGTTTCAGGGTCATCCCCCATTATCTTAGCAATTTCCAATCATAATATTTAGATGGATTTTACTGAAAAAAAAAACTGGGGATTGATCCTTTCTATACCAGAGAATCTCCACAATTTATGGGGACTTGCAGCTGCTCCAGTTGGTTTGTCAATTCAGCAACTCTGCCCACTTCCCAATCATTTAACCATCTTTTGAAATTCAAATTCCAACCTTGATGTCCTTTTATATCTTACACTGTCGCACGGGGATTTGTCGCCAGCAAATATACACCAGTATATTGGTCTTTTAGTGGCCCATGTCCTATCCATTTATCATCCCAAAAGGCAGTCCTCCCACCATTTCCTACCTTGACTTATAATGCAACGATTGACCTACAACGCTTACCTCATATGAAGATTTCACCTTCTTTGTACACCACGGGATCCTTGTCCATACTTAGCAGCAATTACCTTCCTCCATAGAGCCTGTTGTTCAATATTGTATCTCCATAACCACTTAGAATAACAGACTTCTGTTATGTTGTCTCAAATTTCTGATGCCTAATCCGGTAATCCCCATGTGCTTTGCTTGAGACGATTGTCTTCTAATTTAGCAAGTGAAGAGCTTTTGTATTTTTGTTTTTGCCAAATAAAGTTTCTACTGAGGGTATCCAACCTTTTTTCCACCTTAGCTGGTAGAGGAAATAGGGACATATAAGTAGTTTGACGGTAGATTCAAAAACTTCTCTCTGACTTGGGAGATGTGCCCACCTTTTCTCTCTCCTTCTAAAACTTATACAGGAAGACCTTCTTCTGGTTCTTACCATGGGCAAGCAAGCAATTTTCACTTCAGGGGAAAAATCTTTTGAACTAGTGAGCATCGGGGACACAGAGAATAGATGGTTCTCCCTCATCGAAAGGAGCAAACGATTCACCAGCAGAATCAACATTGATGAGAACAATCTTCAGTGGATATGTGATGCTATGAGGCAAGCATCACGGGGGGCAGGGGATCTCTACAGAAGATGGGGTAGAAAACAGCAGCAATATCTCTACCGGGTGTATCAAAATTTCAATATCTACGGCAGATTTCTTAGAATTGAGGTATGGCAAGGTGAAAGGAAGTCGGCGGTGATCATTCCAGAGGTGAATTATAACAGCGGTTGGGTGGATTTTGCAGGAAAAATTCTTCGTTTTTCTTGGGCACTCCAACATCACTGGTCATTTTCGTCCAGCATCCCCACTTTTGAAGACGTTTTTTGAAGCGGCTAAAATTGAGAGCTAGCCAGATCTGTCTTCACCATCTACTTCTAATT
Organism: Lycium ferocissimum; assembly: GCF_029784015.1. Lineage (NCBI taxonomy): Eukaryota > Viridiplantae > Streptophyta > Magnoliopsida > Solanales > Solanaceae > Lycium > Lycium ferocissimum. The sequence goes on from NW_026714423.1 coordinate 15,658, forward strand.
TCAAAGACCCAGAACACCCACTCTCCAGATGTTTGATAGGTATCTTCAATGATGCTTTCAACATTAGCCCTAACACAGAAACCATTCAAAGTGGTTCCTGGGTCGATGGAAAATTACAGCTGGCCTTAAAGTTACCCCAATGGATCACAATACCTTTCTTTTCGAACTCCCTTTGAGACAAGAGGCGATGAGAATTAAGGCTGGGAACTGGTTCTGGAATGGCAGACATCTGGATTTGCAATGGTGGTCGCCGGAGTTTGGTACTAAATCAAAATCCAGCCATCCGGAGTTTCTTTGGGTCAAAGTTTTTGGCATTCCCCTTAGTGCATGGACAACAGAAACCTTCCGAAGTATTGGGGACCAGTGTGGTGGCTACGTCGGGGAAGATGAAGACACGAGAAAGAGAAATCACCTATTTGGGCTCGTTTATGTGTTAAAAATACCAGCGACCAAGTTCCGGCGAAGGTCAGATTAATCCGGGGGGGGAAGGAATTTGAAATTGTGGTAATTACGGAGATCCAGGCAACTCCATTACCCACTGGTCCATGCCAGCATCACTTGTCAACAGATGCAGCAGAGATAAACTCAGGAATATTGGGTAGCGTGAAAGCTGATAGGGACAGGTCTTTGTGGGACCCAATTCCAGTGAAAAAGCACATAAGGGGCCCAATTTTAAATTCATTCGGCCCTACAAAACCTATTCTTAAGCAGCAGCCTAAAGACCAAGGTTTTAAGGGAAAAGGTTTATTGGGCCATCAAAGTGGTTACTACTCGAAAGGCCCAAAACAAAGAAAGCAAAGGAAAAAGCCCAACTATTATCCAAGCTGGAAGGCAAAGTCTGTCATTAATAAATACGATCCCTGTCTGCTAAGGGATTATTCCATAGAGCATCATAATTCTTTCGATCTTCTCTCAGAAGAAATTCTAGCATCATCTATTCAGGCAAGGAAGAAAGGGGGGAGCCATCCGATTCCCAACTCGATGCAGATGACAAATCGGAGCCACCTTCTCGTCCCTCTGAGAATGACTTGGATTCAGATTTTTCACTACGTTCCTTTAGTGAATTTCTGCCTCTTCCCTGGCATGATCGAGAAGATGTTTGCATGCAAGTAGTGGACAAGCCAACAGTGGTGGAAACATCACGGTGGACTAAAATTACGATGGTTAAAGCTTGCAAATTATTCAGAGTAAACGCCACAGGTTTAGAACATGACCTCTTTGATATTATTCTAAGGATGGAGGAGAGGCGCAAGGCACAATTATTGGCTCAACAACAACAGGAGGCACAGGTTGCCAGTCCTAAAAAAGGGAGAAATAGAGGGGAAGCAGAGCTGGAATGGGGTCTTCAAGACTGTTGTGAGAAGAAAGGCAGGGGCAGGTTCCACAATTCTCAACCTAGATGAGAATAAAAATCTTGAGTTGGAATATGCAGGGGCTAAATGACAGAAATAAAAGGAGGACTTTCGAGTCATTGATTCGTAAATAGAGAGTTGATATTGTCTGCCTTCAGGAGACTAAAATTGAAAATTGGACCAGCTCTCTAGTTAGAGAGATTTGGGGCTGCAGATGGATATCTTGGGCTGAACATAAGGCTATTGGGAGCAAAGGGGGAATGTTAATTTTATGGGACAAAAGACAGTGGCAATATGTTGATACTCAATGTGGGGAATACTCACTGACCTGCAGATTTGAGAGTCTAACTGAAGACTTCAAATGGGCCTTCACAGGGGTATATGGTCCTCATTCTAATCCAGAATGGAAAGAGTTTTGGCATGAGTTATCAGCACTCAGAGGACTATGGTCGGATCAGTGGGTAACTGGAGGAGATTTCAATGTATGTAGATACGAAAGTGAAAGACTCCAACTACACCACAAGGTCCAGGGCAATGTGTAATTTTTCCAAGTTAATTTTGGAGTTGGAATTAATTGACCCCCCTCTAGAAGGAGCACAATATACTTGGTCAAGAGGAGAAAATCATTCTCAAGCATCAAGAATAGATCGATTTTTATTTTCTAACGAATGGAGTGATGCATTTAAAGATGTGAAGCAGCTAGCTTTGCCAAGGGTGATTTCAGATCACAACCTATCATCCTGGAGTGTGGAGATTGGGAACCTTCACCCTCCTATTTCAAATTTCAAATTATGTGGCTAAAGGCAGATGGTTTCATGGACATGATAAAAGAATGGTGGCAATCTTACTTTATCACTGGTTCCCCTGATTTTATTCTTTTACAGAAATTCAGGTGCCTAAAGAAGGACATATCTGTTGGGAACAGAGAAGTGTATGGCAAGCTAGAAACCCGAAGGAGGAAAGCATTAGATGATTTGCAGCATCTTGATCAAGTTGCTGATCAAAGAGCTCAGTCAGCAGATGAAAAGGCAAAAGCTTTGACCTTAAAAATGGAACTGCATCAGATTGCCTTAGCGGAAGAGATTTCTTGGAGGCAAAAATCCAGATGCACATGGCTTAAGGCGGGTGATAAAAACACAAAGTTTTTCCAGAAAATTGCCAACTCTCAAAGAAGATACAATTGCATTGATAGACTCTTAGTGGGGCAAAACATCGTGGAGGACAAGGTCCATATCAAGCTGGAAATTCTGGAATACTACCAGAAGCTTTACAAAGAAAGGGAACATTGGAGACCCACTGCAGATTTTGAAGGTGTGGCCTCTTTATTAGTAATTGAAAGTGAGAGTTTGGAAGCACCTTTTGAGGAAGTAGAAGTTCTGGCTGCTTTAAATTCATGTGCCCCAGACAAAGCACCAAGCCCGGATGGTTTCCCTATGGCATTTTTTCAAAAGGCATGGAGCTTCATCAAGGCAGATCTAATGGAGGCGCTCAATCATTTTCATCTCAATTGCTACATGGAGAGATCTTGTAATGCATCTTTCATAGCCCTCATCCCTAAAAAGAAAGGGGCAATAGAGCTAAGGGACTACAGACCCATTAGCCTAATTGGTAGTGTGTACAAGATTGTTGCAAAGATCATGGCCGAAAGATTGAAGAAGGTCATAGGGAAGCTGATTTCAGAGCAGCAACGTGCATTCCTCAAGGACAAACAGATAACAGATGCTTCTTTAATTGCTAATGAGGTTCTAGACTGGAGGCTTAAAATTGGTGAAGCAGGACTATTGTGCAAATTAGTTATTAAAAAAGCTTTTAATAAACTGAGCTGGAAATACCTCATTGACATCCTCAAAAAAATGAACTTTGGTAACACGTGGCTTAGGTGGATAAAATTTTGTATCTCAATTGTGAAATACTCGGTGCTAGTTGACAGGATTCCTGTAGGCTTCTTTTCCCCGTAGAAAGGCCTAAGACAAGGAGACCCCCTCTCTCCTTTCCTCTTCATTTTGGCTATGGAAGGCCTTACACAGATGCTGGATAGGGCCAAGGAGCTACAATGGATTCAAGGTTTTCAGGTGGGCAGAAATCCAGCTAGCTCAATCAATGTCTCACATCTGCTTTATGCAGATGATACTTTGATCTTTTGTGGTGCGGAAAAATCTCAAGTTATCAACCTCAACCTCTTACTTCTGTTGTTCGAGGCATTGTCAGGTCTGCATATCAACATGATAAAAGGCATCATCTATCCTGTTAACGAGGTTCAAAACTTGGAAGAGTTAGCAGATGTTCTTTACTGCAAAACTGGCTCACTCCCGACTACCTACCTAGGTTTACCTCTGGGAGGCCAAATTCAAATCCATTGAAATCTGGAATGGGGTGTTAGAAAGAGCAGAAAAAAGGCTTGCTACCTGGCAGATGCAATACCTTTCAATGGGAGGCAGACTGACTTTGATTAACAGTGTTCTAGACAACATCCCGACCTACATCATGTCTTTATTTCCTATGCCAAGCTCTATCCTAAAGCAGTTTGACAGGATTAGAAGGAAATTTCTTTGGGAGGGTAGCAGTGAAACCCACAAGTTCTCACTAGTCAAGTGGCCAATAGTGACTCAGCCAAAATCTGCTGGAGGTCTAGGAATCAGGAACCTCATGCTGCATAACCAGAGTCTATTGATGAAATGGTTGTGGAGGTATGGACAACCTGAAGCGGGTTACTGGAAAAAGATCATCATTGCCAAATATGGAGCCCTAAATCATTGGAGTCCAAAGAAGAGCACATGTCCACACGGTGTTGGGCCATGGAAACACGTCAGCAGCTTCCATCAGGTTCTCTTCCAGAATATATCCTACAAAGTTGGTAATGGGCTTCATGTGAAGTTCTGGGAGGACAGGTGGATTGGAAATGAAGCTTTAAAGGATTGCTATCCTGGTTTGTACCGAATTGCTATCAATCGGAAGGCTACTATTGCAGAATACAGAGAGAATAATAACTGGAGGCCTACACTTAGAAGGAATCTCAATGACTGGGAGATAAACGACGTGATTTCTCTTCTAGCATCACTTGGGGAATTTACTATGGATGATCAAACACACCGTCAAAGAAAGCTATAATCTTTTGTGCTCTCAGAATGGTCTGTTAGAGGAATGGCCATGGAAACATCTTTGGAAGACCAAGATGCCTCTCAAAGTCTCATGCTTCACATGGTGTGCCCTCAGGGAAGCTATTCTTACACAGGATAACCTCAGCAGAAGGAAAATAACTCTAGTTAATAGATGCTTTTTTTGCCACAAAAGCTTGGAGACTGTCAACCACCTACTGCTACATTGTCCAGTCACTGCTGAGATCTGGAGCTTCTTTTTTGCTATTTTTGGGTTAGTATGGACCATGCCGCAGTCCATAAAGGAAGCATATATCAGTTGGAATTTTTGGGGAGTTGACAAAGCCATCAGAAAGGTCTGGAAGATGGCTCCTGCCGTCATTTTTTGGGTTACTTGGAATGAGAGAAACCGCAGGTGTTTTGATGGGATTTCAACTCCTATTCATACTCTAAAAGCTAGATGTTTAGTAGTTTTGTTCAGTTGGAGCTTTCACTCCCCTGTTAATAGCATTGACAATTACCTGGACTTTGTTAGCTCCATGGTTCTTGCATAGTCTAACTTAGTTTCCTCTCCAAAAGCTTCCTAGCTTTTGTTTTTGCTCCAAAAGCTCCCAAACTGTTGCTTTTGTAAAATGGCACCTTCCAGTTGCCTTTCTTAACGGAAACTTCTTACTTCATCCCAAAAAAAAAACAGGGACATCACATAAGTTGGAAGAGAATCCAACACACTCTTTACTAAGACCACTCAGCCTCCAACTGAAAGGTAGTCTTTCATTTAGACAATCTCTTAACACATCTTTCAATCACCCTATCAAATAGCTCCAAAGCTAGGCCAAGATAAGCGGTCGGCAGATTACCAATTGCACATGCCAACCTATACAGTTGAGGCACCACAGTGATAGAACAGAGTTTGCTTTTTCTCCAATTAACATGAACACCTGACACAGCTTCAAAAACAGTGATAATCAGTCTGATATGGCTCAGTTGCTCAACTTCAGCATCACACAAAACAAGAGAGTCATGCATATGGCAGATGAAAAACATCCATCCCACATCCAGCTCTGTTGGATGCCTAAAAACCCCTAATCCATGCATTTGCCTTTGCCTTCTTAATCATGCCATTGAATCCTTCCATTGCTAGTATAAACAAGAAAGGGGAGAGGGGATCTGCCTACCTTAGTCCTCTCCGTGAAGGAAAGAATCCTTAAGGTGAACCATTTATCAACACTGCAAACCTGACAAAACTGATGCAGAACATTCCCATTTCAGCCACTTATTCCCAATCCCCATTATACCATTGTTACTGCTAACCCCACTCCCCACCAAAACCCAAAATGTTTGTCTTTTTTTTCCAAAGAGCTAGCACATCCAATAAGATTCATTCGCGAGACAATATTGCCCCACAATGTCAATTTTCCGATTATATTTGGAAAATTTCCTTTCCTTCCAACGCTTAATAGCAACCGCACGAAAACCTTACAAGCAATACTCTATCTCCAACATTGTTAGCTAATATCACAAAGAAGTATAAGTCGGGGAAAAAACAGCATGGTGTCCATCTTCACCAATGTTGTCAAAGCCTCACTTGAACCACACTTTAGCCCCTTAGCGAATGCACCAAGGCGCTTAGGTGTGCGCTTATCACCCAGCTTTATCTTGAAAAGAGCAGCATTAACCAATAAATATAGTACCTAATTGTAAATTTTTTCAATCCTGTTGTCTATATATTATTTGGGTTTATAGTTACTCTTTTTGAAGTATATATGTCTTTATCTTTTTCTTTATTTGTTTCTATCCCATTAAAGCCCGCGCTGATTTGTGTTTTTCGCTTAAAGCCCCAATGTACTTTAGCGTATTAACCTTCTGTGCTTTGAGAACACTGAGCTTTACCACCATCTATAACCAGTCACCTCAAACATCAGATGATTACGACCTGCCTGGTTCTATACAATGAATGACCCCAACCTTAACGGGGAGCTTACAGGGTTTGGCTCAATTTTCATATCAAATTGAAATGGTTTGTGCATCAAATACTACATTAATAATTTACCAACAAAAAAAAAAAGAAAGAAGTAATGATACTACATAAATTACCTGCCTCCAGCATTTGCTCAAGGCTGAAGATGGGATCCTTGGTGGTGCCATTTGGAGCAAGATGCCACCAGTAGTTCTAAAAAGTGGCATGACGAGGAAAAAGACTGTGGCAGAAACTAGTCCCAAACATAAGACTTCAGCATTCTTCACTCTGAAGCCCAAAAATAAAATAAAAAACAATAAGAGGTCAGCCAGTAAACAACTTTGCTTCTTTATCGGGGCCAGGCCATGAATGTCAATAAAAACATGAATTGTCATAAAGCAAAGAAAATTTTTACCCAAGTGTCAACAACCAGGAAGCCAGGATGAGACCCGCACTGATAAACAAAAAGGTAGAACAGTGTAAGATCTAAGAACCCAGGAGAAACAATTAACTAGTCAGAAGCAAAATAGCTGATAAGATAGAATCTGAATCAAGGATCCAGTTCATGTAACGAGCTAAACCAAGGTAATCACTTACCTGCGAATGGAATCAGCTAGAACATGCAAGCAAACAGAGTGATAATTCATATCTTCAGCTTTCCTATAGACTGCAGACAAAACAGCATATCAGGAATCTTCACAAACCCCAACAAAGTCAAGACAGTTCAAGAAGCTCAACTAGCAAAGGCTTCTTAAATCAAGCGATATCAGCAGACACGTTGCCGAACATGAAAGATTCAAACCCATTTCGTATTGAATCATAGTATATTCTGCCCAACCTTGAGCCACTAGGCGATTCTTCTCGTCTACCAATGGCAGAGCTACCCAGTACTTGTGTTGGTGAGAGGTAGCAGGTATCCCTATGGATTAGTCAAAGTGCATGCAAGTACGACCACCACCGTTGTCAAAAAGAAACAAAGGCAAATTGAAACGAGTACATCTTGAAATTTCTCCCCATTATGCTCACTCAACGGATATCACAGTAGTGTGAATCACACACTGCTATTATCATTTTTGGAATTTTACAATTAAGACACTTCAGATAATAATGAAGTGCACAACTGTTGTAAAAAAAAAAAAAAAAGTCAACCTTAAGTTAAGACCTAGAAAAAATCAAATAAAAAAGAGGTGTTATACGCCTATTTTCTTCCTCCAAATTAACAAACCTAAAATTAGGTAATGAAGGCTTCAATAATGATTTCTTATATCTCTCCTGAATATTGCCACATGGACTTTCCTAAATCCATGTAATGGGCCATTAACTACACCAGGCAGTAAGGACTGAGGATTTACCATTCACCTTTTTCTTTCTTTATTTTGATCAGTAAATGATTTTTCATCCTTTACCTTGGGCTCGCCTGGTGAAGCTTCTGGAAATTTGTATAAGGAAAAGTGGGGAAACCCCAACCTGATCACAAAAATAGGTTACCAGGAATCTTAAGCTAGGCTATTTGACTAAAATATCACTCTGTTTATTTTGGAATCTACAAGAACTACTTCGTAGGCATTTCTTTGGGGGAAATATAATGAGATAATTGGTCCATGAACTACTTAGTAGGCATTTGAACAATATTTGGTTGAATTGATAAAAGAAGTATCTGGCTTTCTGTAGTCTTTCATTCTGCTGCTGGTTTTCTTTTATGATAAGTACAATTTTATATGATTTAGACATCTTCAGTCCAAAAAAAAAAAAAATTTGAAACTTTATTTTATGCTGTACTCCATTCAACTATTTTGTCTCTCCTCATAGAATACCATCATTAAAAAGTGCTCCCTGGGTTTTTATTTACGCAGATTCCATTAGATTCTTCAAGGACTACTAAAAATTTTGCGTCCTTGATCTTATTCTGCCTGACAACCTATATACTGTATGTTATAAAGATAAAATTTTAAATTGAATCCAGTGCTACCTATATGGTATCTCTGAAGCTTGGTCAAAGGATCTTGTGGTGTGGCCAAAGCGAAGCAAAACTAGTTCTTACCTTATCTACTCCTTGCAATTTGCAACGACCATGCTTAACTTCTAAAAGCAAAGGAAACCTTATGTTACATGAGCTCTTTGTTTGATACTTTGATTGGTGTATGTGTCCCCGAAAGGGTATCACATGGGCATGCTTACGTGCATGTTTCAAAATATAACAAAAGACGTTAAAAAGTTGAAGGTACCCATACTTTATACAGAACTTCTCCGAGACAAATTAGCATGGGGGATAGCAAAAGGTTAGAGGGTAGCATGACTAGTGTCGAACCCACCTTGGTCATGTCTCTAACCTAACCTATTAAGCCAATAAAGATGTGTTTCATAATCGAATCACAGCTGCCAAAAGCACAGCAAATGGATGGGCACTTCAGTAAAATAGAATGATGGTGTCAACGCTTCGACTTTCCTCTCTCTCTCTCTGTCTCTCTCTCTCTCTCTCTCTCTCTCTCTCTCTCTCTCTCTCACGAGGAGGGAGCAAAAGAATTAATTTTGACTGCAATCAAGAGGCTTACCAAGATTAATACGTGCATAGTTCCTGAAGAACCAAACACCGATGAGATTCACCAGCAAGTTTGTGACAGCAGAGACGATCAAGTAATGCCTACATGCAGACTTCCATCAGGCATGGTACAATAAAATTCACAACAATTTACAGAAACCGTCAGAAAGCAGCCAAAACTCTGCCATGAAGTGCAAGGTGATAATAATTACTGTTGCAGGGATATCATTTGGCCGTTTGAACTTATAAACTAAAGGTTAACATTGAAATTTTGTATGTTGCTCATAATCACTAAGAGAATGACTTGAGTTCAAGAGAGGATATTAAAGAACTACTTCAACTGTAAAACTTTTCTTATTCAGAAAATATCTTCTCTCTTTTAAGGCTCATTCAAGAATATATCATAGTAGAATTTAATGTACAAACAGGGTGACCACCTCAGAGATAGATCGCTTTTGTAATTAATAAAGATTCAGATAATCACAAGCCTGATGAATCAAGTAAGAGGCCTATGCCTCATAGTCTAATATATCAGTAATTGATAAAAGTTAAACCATCATCCTCAATCAAACAAAAATAGAACCTAACTGTCTGACAAGTGTGATGATTTTGCATCAAAGGGCTGCTACTTATTTTCGTTTAATAAGTTGACAAATATTTACACAAGGATCATGGTCTAACAAAAGATGATAACATCAATTACATCTCGGAACCAACAACTACAAATTTTTAACCAAAACTTTTTGGACACTTACTTGTGCTCAGATTCATCTTGTATAAAGGCATGAAGTGCTTCCACAGCCAAGGAGAATGACATGAACAATAGAAACAGCTGCCTACATAAGCAATACATGAATAGCATGCCATATTAACCCAGATAAATGCAATTGAGTGAGAGAACACACAATCAGCACCAAACCAAACCATCTAAAGAAGAAACAGTGTACATTTCGGAGATGAAAAATGAAATTATGCTTATGTGTCTCACCTTATGGGTGGGTGGGTGTGACAATATGACAAATATCAAAATGGTATATTGTCTATATAAGGTTTTACAAGTAGACAAATAGATTAAACTATGAGATAAATTCCTAAAAGATACACACACTCATATGTAATTGTGACAGAGTGTGTGTGTGTGTATCAGTATACTAGTTACGTGAGGCCCGTGCTTGATATCTCTTTCCAAATGACCCACATGATTGCTAAGGGGGAAACACACCATGCTCTCGGGCTTTTTTCCCCCCTTCTATGAGTCCAACTTTGCAAGACCTCCTTCACTGTACCCGGCATAACCCATTTTGTATCCTAAACAAATTGAGGACCACCCTTCATAACCGGCTAGCCATCTCACAATGCAACAGAAGATGATCTACACTTTCGCCCGCACTTTTACACATGAAACACCGACATAAGTGATTCTCTTCTTTCTCAGATTCTTAGCTGTTAAGATCACACCCTTTGCCGCCAACCAAATAAAGAAACAAACCTTCCTTGGTGCTCTAGGGATCCAAATGAAGTCATGGGGGAAAGTCCGTTCCTCCCTCACTAGCAACCTCTTATAAAAAGAGCTAACAGTGAATAAGCCGTCACCACTCTCCCGCCACCTCCAAACATCCGATAAGTTATTTGGCTTGTCTAGCCCATACAAAAGCTCTATCAAATTGTGAAACTCTTCCATTTCCCAATCATGAAGGTTCCTTCTGAATCTTAAATCCCAGTGAATAACCCCCGCGTAAGCCCTACAAATTTGTTGCCTTTGTCATCTCACTCTAGCAAGAAACGCGATATGTTGATTTGATATTAATGATTAAGATTGAGATGTTGATTTGATATTGATGATTAAGATTGATAGCTTAATTTTAGGAATATATTCTATTAATGTAATTGAAGGGGAGCCTTAGCGTAACTGGTAAAGTTGTTGCCATGTGACCAGGAGGTCACGGGTTCGAGCCGTGGAAACAACCTCTTGCAGAAATGCAAGGTAAGGCTGCGTACAATAGACCCTTGTGGTCCGGCCCTTCCCCGGACCCCACGCATAGCGGGAGCTTAGTGCACCGGGCTGCCATTTATTCTATTAATGTAATTGATTAGGAATTGATTGTGTAATATTGTCTTTTCTAATTTAGTCTTAGAACTCATGTATAAGTACCCATTCTTATGGGTTGTATAATTATTCGAAATATAAGAAGCCTTTTCTTCTTGCTAAAAATCTTCGTGGTATCGAGCCATTTCTTGCCTTTTTGAGGTGAGTTTTCTCCCTCGCAGTACTAGGGTTCCGTGTTTTATAAAAGAGGTCGAGTTTTTCTCTCTTTGTGGCTGTTCGCACAAAAAAACTCCTCCCGTTCAGTTCGTTTCTGGATTATTTTTCTCTGTTGGGGTCGTTTGGAACATTACCGAGCCTATCCACTGTCGGTTTTTATTTTTTTTCGATCACGAATTAGGATTCCGGCGTGGCAGCCAACTTTCCGGCGATTTTTTCTGGAATTCTTTTTTTCCAGATCTCGGGTCGTAGGCCTATTCTGACCCTTCCCATCCAATCCAGGTTCTAAAGTTGCTCTTTTCAGATTCTAAATTTTGTTTGGGTTATTATCTGTTAAAATTATGGGTGACACAAAAATGGAAGATAATATGGGTGACACTATTTCTGGAGAGACTTTGTCTCAGGATGAAGTTCAACATCTTCGCCGTCTTCTGAATTCTAGTATTGCTAGCCCCAATTATGTGCAGTCAGGTATTGCTTTTAATGCTCAGTTTAATTGTTGGATTATTGATTCTGGTGCGAATAGACACATGACAGGCTCTTCTAAAAGCCTTCAAAATTACTCTCCTAGTCCCAAAGGGGATAATGTCAGAATAGCCAATGGCTCCCTAACCCTGTCTCTAGTACAGGTTCAATCGTTTGTACTCCTGATATTACCTTATCATCCATTCTTCATGTGCCTGATTTTCCTATTAACCTATTATCTGTTAGCGCTATCACCAAAGAACTAAACTGTAGTGTCAGAATCTTTCCGGATTATTGTGTTTTTCAAGACCTTCATATAGGGAAGATTGGCAGTGGTAGATTGCATGATGGCTTATATTTGATCGATAGAACTCGAGACTCTGGTCAGGCCTTTTTTGTAGGAAATAAGGATATCAACCGAGAAATAATACAGTGGCATAGACGGTTGGGGCACCCATCTTTTTTTGCTTTAAAAAAGTTATACCCTAGTTTATTTTCTAGAACTGAGTTCGAATCTTTGTCTTGTGATGCATGTGAATATGCCAAACACACTAAAAACTCTTATCCTCTAAGTGACAATAAAAGCACAATTCCCTTTTCGACTATTCATTCTGATGTCTGGGGTCCTACTCAAACACTTTCTTTGTCCGGTAGTCGATGGTTTGTTACTTTTATCGATTGTTGCACTAGAATGACATGGGTATATCGTTAAAAGCCAAAAGTGAAGTTTTTTTCCTGTTTTCGGTCATTTCATAATATGATTTGTACTCGGTTTGAGGCTAAGATAAAGATATTTCGGCCGACAATAGCACGAGAATACATGGATAAAACTTTTGGAGCTTACTTGGAGTCTTTTGGGATAATCCATCAAACTAGTTGTCCTTATACTAGTGCACAAAATGGGGTTTGAAAGAAAAAATAGGCATTTGTTAGAAGTAGCAAGATCCCTTTTGTTTACCATGAATCTGTAGAAGCTTTGCGGGGGATGCCATTCTAGTAGCTGCCTACCTCGTCAATAGAATACTTAAAACTCTTAATTTTCGAGTCCTTTAGAAGCTTTAAAGGGTAAAAATGACTATACTGTTCCTCCAAAGATATTTGGGTGTGTTTGCTTTGTTCACGCTAGGAACACTGGGAAACTTGAACCTAGAGCTCTTAAATGTGTATTTATTGGGTATTCTCCAACACAGAAAGGGTACAAATGTTATCACCCTCCTTTTAGGAGATTCTTTGTCAGTATGGATGTTACGTTTCGGGAATACGAGCCTATTTCGGTATTACACCATCACCTCTTCGGGGGAGAATTATAAGGAAGAAGAGATGGTTTTTCCTAGTTCCGTTGTTGAAACTACGCCATGAGGAAAAGTGAAATTGGAGAAAGAATTCAGGGGGAGACTGTTGAAACTACTGCCACAAGGGAAAGTGAAATTGGAGAAAGAGATTGTTGGGCATTTGGATAGGCCTGATTTGGTAACTTACTCAAGGAGAAATAGAGTAGAAAAAGCCATCATGCAACTCTTGGCCGAACCTTCTTTTGGTAAGTTATCTATACTTCCTAATGAGTTAGATTTTATTGCTCGGGGGAAAGGAGTCGGATCTTGCACTAAACACCCTTTATCTAACTTTGTTTCCTATAATTCTTTGTCGCCCTCATAGAGCCTTTGCCTTGTCTATTTCTTCCGTGTCTATTCCCCGAATTGGAGGGAAGCTTTTGCAGATTCTAAATGGAAGCAAGCTATGATGGAAGAAATGAAGGCCTTATCAAAGAATGAGACTTGGGAACTTGTCGCATTACTACCAGACAAAAAGTTGGTTGGTTGTAAATGGGTCTTCACTGTAAAACATAAAGCTGATGGTTCCATTGAAAGGTTCAAAGCAAGATTGGTGGCTAAAGGATTCACTCAGACTTATGGAGTGGATTATCAAGAGACATTTGCTCCTGTTGCAAAAATGAACACTATTAGAATTCTTCTGTCTTGTGCAGCTAATCTTGACTGGGACTTACAACAGTTTGATGTGAAGAATGCATTTCTTCATGGAGACTTAGAAGAAGAGGTGTACATGGAGATTCCTCCTGGTTTTGGTACTGAACAAAGTCAAGGAAAGGTATGCAGACTGAAGAAAGCCTTGTACGGATTGAAGCAATCTCCTAAAGCTTGGTTTGACAGATTCTATAAAGCAATGATCTCCTTTGGTTACCAACAAAGCAATGCGGATCACAACCTCTTTATAAGACATCAAAAGGGTAAACTCACTCTTCTCATAGTTTATGTTGATGACATAGTAATTACAGGAGATGACAAAGAAGAGATGACCCGATTGAAGAAGTTGTTGGCACAGGAATATGAGATCAAGGATCTAGGAAAATTGCAGTACTTCTTGGGAATTGAAGTTGCTAGATCAAAAAGAGGAATCTTTATTTCTCAAAGAAAGTATATTCTGGATCTCTTGAAAGAAACAGGTATGACGGAGTTGCAAACCGGTAGAATCACCCATTGAAAGCAATCACAAGCGCAAGCGGAGTTGGAAAGTCGGTTGATAAAGAGAGATATCGGAGGCTGGTTGGAAGACTCGTTTATCTCTCTCACGGCTAGAACCCGGACATAGCTTTATTCGATCGACTGACTGGTGAGTCGGTTTATGCATGATCCCCGAGATCCTCATATGCTGTTGTCTTTCACATTTTGCGATATCTGAAGTCTGCTCCAGGAAAAAGTCTACTTTACTCCAGACATGGTCACCTCCAAATAGAAGCCTTTAAAGATGCAGATTGGGCTGGATCTCTAGATGACAGAAGGTCTACATCTGGTTACTGTACACTTGTAGGAGGAAACTTGGTCACTTGGAGAAGCAAGAAGCAAAGTGTAGTTGCTAGATCAAGTGCGGAGGCAGAATATAGAGCTATGGCCTAGGGTGTTTGTGAACTTTTGTGGTTACAAAAGATACTAGAAGAATTGAGAATGTCTGAAAAAAGGAAACTTTCCTTGTATTGTGACAACAGGACTGCAATTAGTATAGCTCGAAATCCAGTCCAGCATGACTGAACAAAGCATGTTGAAATTGATCGACTCTTCATCAAAGAAAAAGTCACGGGTGGTGTCTTGAGTTTGTTCCATGTGTCATCGGAAAAACAACTAGCTGATGTGTTTACCAAAGGCCTCAACAAACAGACTTTTCATACACTGGTTTGCAAGTTGGGCATGTGCGACATCTTTGCACCAACTTGAGGGGGAGTGTTGATTTGGTATTAATGATTAAGATTGAGATGTTGATTTGATATTGATGATTAAGATTGATAGCTTAATTTTAGGAATATATTGTATTAATGTAATTGATTAGGAATTGATTGTGTAATATTGTCTTTCCTTATTTAGTCTTAGAACTCATGTAGAAGTACCCATTCTTATGGGTTGTATAATTATTCAGAAATACAAGAAGCCTTTTCTTCTTGCTAAAAATCTTCACGGTATAAATTAGGAAAGACTTCCTCCAACTCGATACTGTAACACTTCCAAATAAACTAATTGGCCGGAAATCCTTAATATCTGCAGCACCTTTCTTCTAGGGTATCAAAGCATTAAAAGTTGCATTAGAACTCTTAGCAGAATCACCTCGTTGTAAAGAACTTGAAAGGTCTTGTCTTCATTACATTCCCCTTCACAATATGCCAACATTTCCTAACGAAATTCAAACTAAACTTAACCAGACAAGGTGTCTTATCCCCCTCGACCATTTTAAACACCCTTGTCACTTCTTCTTCCTCAAATGGCCTCTGAATCCACTCTCTCCTCTTCATTTATGGCTGCCGGGTTGGGATCATACCAGGAGGGGTTCCAATTTTCCTTTTCAGAGAAGAGGTCTTTATAAAGGTCAAAGATATGATCACTTATCCTGTTCTTATCATAAGGGATGCTATCATTTATGTCCAACTTAACAATCAAGTTATACCTTATGTTTGTATTAGCTATCTTGTGGAAGAAGCTGGAAGTTTTGTCCCTTGTTTAATCAACAAAAACCTGAATTTTTGTCTCGTATAATATCTCTTTTTCCTTAGCTATCTCTTGTAACTCCTTTGTAAGTGAGATTTTACTAGAATCAGCCTCATCACAGCCAGTTTCTGAGCTGTAACTCTGGTTCAGACCTTTAAGTTGTTGTAAAATCTGATTTTTTTTTTCTCCTTCTTCTCTGCTCAATTTTGTTCGCTCCAACTGCTAGGGTTTCTTGATCCCTTTTTCTCATTTTAAAGCTATTTTCTTTGTTCTTTCTCGTTCCCCCCCCCCCCCCCCCCCCCCCACAAAAACAAAAAAGATGTCTCCATTAATCTGTTGTTTTATGATAAGAAATCAGCTTATAACTTGAAAGAATTTGCTTATATAAATATATTATTTTTGTTGAGTTCTTTTTTATTTAGTTATTTTACTTCTGTGCAAGGTTTATTTGGTACTTTTTAAAAATGTTGCTTTACATCAATGAAGCAAGCGCTTCACTTCTCGCTTTAAGCGAACTGGACCCTTGTCGCTTTTTTGCACTTCTTGCTCTCAAATAAAGTGGGTGTAACTCAATAGTTACAACCAATATTCATGTCATCTGCACGATTTTATAAATATGAAGTCTTTCACAGTAATAGCTTCTTTGGGGTCCCTTCCCATGTAAAGAGCTAAGCAATACAAGAGCGATACAATTTACGATCCTAAAAATATAAACTGCAGCTAGCATATAAAAGGTGCCAAAAGACACTTTTAATGGAAGAAGTGGAAGTAAAATGTATAAGAAAAAAATTGTGATTGTTTCATGTACTTACAGCATTGGTGAAAGCAGACAAAACCTCTAACCTTTTATACCTGAGAACAATAACAGCAACAACAACAACAAAATAGAACTAATTAGCCATAAATGTTCAATTGAACAAACTGGTTATGAGGGGTCGGAAAGCTAGACAAACTGTCAGCTACTTTCTTAATTGTGAAAGTTGGACAAACTACAGAAATATTCTTAATTGGCTTAACCTATAAATTCTGATTGCATTTCCAATTTTTTCCAGAAGCTATTGAATTCACAAACTGACAAAAACAGAGAGGTATCTTTTGCCCTTTCTACCTTTTCTTTTGTCTAATTCTTCAATGATTTAACCTAAATTTCTTTGCATCAGATAACCACCGAAACTCCTTCAACAAATTTACCCGTTAAAATAATTCCCCCATCACATTCGTATCTACCCATTTAACAACTGCACTAACAAGTCAATGACTTCAATCATGAACAAGTAAAAAGGATTAACATAAAAAATGGAGAATTTGATAGGAAGATTAGAGTTTAAACCTCACCCATATGTGTAAACACGGTCAGGCTTTTCTCTAGAAGCGGCCATTGCAAACAACGAAAATGTCAAAAGGCCACAACCAAAAGTCAGATGAAATGCGTCCGATACCAACCCTGATATTAACCAACAGTCAAATTAAATTAGATAAGAGAAACAAAGCAAGAAGTGAATTACCAGATAAAGAAAGAAATACTTAGTTGTTATCCTCTTTTATTGTTGCATCGCATAAAACATTAACCTGTTGATGCACGTGTCAGTTATCTAAGGCTGTGTTGATGATTACTGGAGCAGAACCGCTTCTTTTCTTCCCTATTACTATCTTTTTTCCTTTTATTGAATTTTGTGGTTGTGAAAATCAAACATTTTGGTGTCTTAAGTTTTGGAACTCAGTTTTCAACATACACATAAAGTTGAGATATGAATAGACAAGGAAGAGAAAGAGAGGGAGAGTAAAAGGTTGCATACCAATTCGGCCAGAGAGAAGGCCAATAGACAACTCAGCAGTAGAATAAGCAACATTTAATGAAATCAAGATAAACAATCTCCTCATCTGCTTATTATTCCCAGACATAATACCTCGAAAAACTCCCCCATTGAACTTGGCAAATGCATCTTGTGGTGGATAGATATTAGGAGGTATATCAATGCTGGAAACACTTCGAGAGAGAAAAGGCTTTATTGATATGGGCGTGTGTGGCTCAGCTGCCGATTGCTGAAAGGAAGTTTGGCGTGAATATGCGAATCTGCGATCACTGCCGTCAAAATCAAAATCGCCACTCCATGGTCTAGGAGACGACGCCGTATGATTCTGATTCATGTTTCAATCCTTAGGAATTTCCCTCTTCAATTTCAAGCATGATCCATTTTCATTTAATTCCAAGACGATACCATAAAAATTCGATCTACTGTTCTTATTCTTCAAACAGAGTGATGAAGATTTGTGGTCTATTGGAGCAAAGAGTAAGGAGTAGGGTTTGTAATGATGGGAAGGAAGAAGATGGTCAATAACACCTAAAAAAGTAAACGCCCGTGCTCGGGAAAAATACAAGCTTTGTTTAACTTTGTGGAGTCCTCCCACTCTTACCCCCTGCTTGGATGGTTGTTTCTCATGGTTCATTATTGTATTGTTCTCCTTAGATACTGAGTCATCGTTCTTCATAAAATTATATTAGTACCTTCATTTAAAAAGAGTGTTTATTTACTCATTTACATAACTCTTAAAAAAATATTAATTCCAAAATAAAAATAAGTAATTTTACCAAATTATTCATAATTAAATAAGTATTGGAATTTGGTCACTTAACACTTAAAAAGGGCAAATCTGAAAAAATTTGGTAAATTCTTTCTTGATTTGATAAGTGGACACTCCTTTTGAACTAAAAAATAAAGGCTAATTGGACACTCTTTTTTAACCGGATGGAATATATTATATGGTGTTGTAAATCTGGTGTAACTCCGTTGTATATAACTATGAAAAAGCTCAATTTTTATAACAACGTATTTGGTGGTTTTTGCGTGATTACTTATTTCATTTCCCCATTATACCCTCAACCCACTCATCCCCTCCATCGCACTCAAACCCTCCCATCCCTACCACCAACCTCGCCCTACCACCAACCACCCCACCACCACCCACTACCCCTCACCACCACCTACCCCAACCACCCACCCACAACTACCTACCCCTACATCCACCACCTACTTATTTTAAAGTTCCTATTTATCATTTACCTTAGTTTTATTATATATAGTTTGTAATAATGATTAAAGGTGTTTTAGTAAACTTACATGTTATTATACAGTACCGTACAGTCAAACACACAAACAATAAAAATGTTATTAAACCACAACAAATGATACAGTCTATCTAAACATTGTATTTTTTTAATACAATGCAACACATTACTATACAATACAATATTGTACATTATGAAACCATGGGTAACGACAACCCAAACAGAGTATAAACCAAAAAATTATTTATGCCAGGTATCTAACAAGAAATGATAACCATCAAATACAACTTTCATTCTATTTTTATATACAGACAAAGACGCTTTTGCCCTTGTATTCCTAGGGTTGTTTATCGGTCACGAGTTCAAGGCAATTCAGTAAAGACTAAGTTTTGCCTGTAAGGCTAGAATTATATATTATGTAAGTCAGACATAGTGACATAGCATCTGAGTGTTGCTCATGGGGCATAAGTTGTGGTTCTAAAATCTCTGAGCCAAGTATTGCCTCTAAGTCAAGAGCTACAGAGTATATCATAAGTGAGACACAATGGTAGTAAAGTGTTGCCTATGATGCATAAGTTGTTTCTTAAAGTGTCTAAACTAAGTTTTGCCTTTAAGATAAGAGTGACAGAGTATTTCATAAGTCAAACACAATGAGATAGTGTAAAGTGTTGTCCATGGGACATAAGTTGTGGTTCCAAAATCCCAGAGCTAAATTTTGCCTATAGACACAATGAAGTAGTGTAAAGTGTTGTCCATGGGACATAAGTTGTGGGTCCAAAATCCCCGAGCTAAGTGTTGCCTACAGACACAATGATGTAGTGTAAAGTGTTGACCATGGGGCATAAATTGTTTTTTAAAAGTCTATGAGCGAAGTAGCAAGAGTTATAGAGTATATTATAAGTCACACACAGTGACGAAGTGTAAAGTGTCGCTCGCGGGGCGTAAGTTATTTTTTTTAAATCCCTAATGTCATGTCCTTAGTCTTCAACTAAGTGCACGTGTGACACCTGACAACTCGCTCACGTTCTTGCACAACTTGCTCACAATCTTACTATGTCAAGTCAGCCTAAGACACTAGGAATCGCTAAGGGAATGATAGAAAGAACACAAGAGAATTGCCAAAGGAAGATTTGTATTAGAGCGAACTTGAATTGTTTGCTTTCTTAGTTACAAATGAATGGCCTCCTATATATACTAGTCATTAGGAGCTAATGCGTAAATAATAATTGTTATATGCCTAGAATATTCTAAGGCCTTCCAAGAAAGTCTTCCTAGATATTCCATAATAATCTAAAGTCTTTCCAAAGAAAGTCCACATGGCTCAATAATCTTTCCACAAATATTATTGATGTGCCATGGAATTACGGCACATTTAATATCTTTTTACGAAGATTTTTACTTGTTTTAAGTGATTTCGTGTCGTTTCTCATGTTAATTGTTGTGTTGTAGGATATTCAGAGATAAAATGGCAAAAACAAGAAAAATTGTGCAAAGTGTCGTGATTTTGGTGACATACGGCCCGTAAAAGTAACTTGCGGATCGCAAGTAATGCCACAGATGGAATCTGAGAATGAAGTACTGAAGGACCAACAGACGACTCCACATACAGGCCATAACCTAGATGTGGACCGTATGTCGCTTCGTAGATGAAGATTCAGAGAGATGCAAAAAATGGCTGAAATCTGGGAATGAACATATGGTGCCATATGCGGGCCGTAAATATCGCATATGGGTGCAAGTCCAGCCATAGAATGATTTGTCGGAAAAGGTGAATCTCAGGAAGCAACATACGAGCTCCACATGCGGAACATAGATCTCATGTACAGACCGCAAGTCAACATACGGTCAAGCTCCTGGAAACTCTAGTTTCAACTTACGAAGGCCAGATCTCAACATACGAACAGCATGTGCCACTTACGCCCAACTTACGGGCCGTATGTGGCACTGTGGAGGTATTTTTGTCACAATTTATTCCGCATTTTTCTTACCATTATAAATAGTTTGTGTATGATTTTGTGGGTCATCTTGGTCCAGAATCTTATCCTAAAATTCCATATCATTGAATACACTTGTTTGGAAGCTTTTGAGGAGAATCTTTCATCTCTTTCTCTTCTTTATTCATTGTAAGCTTTAAATGCTTTCTTTAGTACTTTACTTTTTACTACAAACTATGAATAGCTAAGTTTTTAATACTAAGGTTGTGAACCCAATGATGGGTGTTATGTTAATGGGTGTTTACTATCCAATATATGCATAATGGGTTGTTGGTTTTTATTTATTTCTTATTCTTTAAAGTTGGCTGGTGATTGCAAACATCAACCCATGTCATAAACCCTTTCTTTACTTCGGAAGGTGAGTCGGGGTTTGGTATAAATGAATAGCAAGGATTCAGAGCGTTAACCCTCGCTTAATAAACTCACTTAGGGATAAGAGGAGTTTACTTGGCATAAAGTAATCATTGAGTTTACTTGGCATAAATTAATCGTTCTTCAATTCAACTCTTTTACATTTGAAAAAATTATAAAGAGGAAATACTTTCTAGCTATATATTGGGAAATATTAGAGACATTTAGAGATTAAGTGCACACCATAGATACAATGACCCCTTAGGAATATATCATATTAATACCTATAACATTACACTTTATCAAAAAGGGACACAACCTCCATTTCTTTCTTCAACTAAAGTTATCTTGAAGTCAAAATAGTAATTAGAAACATAAACTCTTTTACAACTTACTGGAATAGGATTATGACTAAAGTCAAGTAACACACTACAAAAGTAACCGTATCATACCATATTCTCTGTGGGATTCGATCCCAACCTAATTGGGTTATTATATTTGACAGCGACCACTTTAATTTACGTTGTTTGTTAGGTGTAATTGAGCGTATCAGTTATCACCCTTCTTTTGTAAGCTTTCTACTAGGAAATAATTTGTGCTAAGTGGTATCTAAGTGGCATGATGACATGGTGGGTCATCACACTCTCCCCCACCTGATGTTGCAAGGACCGCTGCGTATTGTTGCTGGATAAACTCTAGTATCTTGTCTTTGAATGGACACAAGTCTTCGTATCACTATCATTTGGCCTCCTTCGGTGATTGCCCCTTCCAATGGATGAGAAACATGGCTGTGGATTTTGTCTTAGTTTTCGCCTAGCTTAGTAGTCAATTATATCCTCAATCTCCCAGTTATGCAAGGCAGTGATAGTAATAAGCACACGACTCGATTGACCTCTACTCGAATCATCCTTGACTTCGTGGTACGGCTTAAGCATGCTGACATGGAAGACATGTGCTGCACCTCGTACTGTTGTATGTTGAGTTTCACCGTGAGTTAATCAAGGTAGACTTAGAGAGTGAGATTATCCTTGAGGATATAAGAGATTAGCCATGTTAATCCTAAGTATACAAGAGTTTAAGACTATGTTTAGTAGGTGTTGGAAGGTTTAGAGGTTAAACGAATCGAAGAGAAAACATATCGTCGAGAGTTGAAATGTTGGACAGAATGTACGGACTGTACAAGTGAAGTACAAATTGTACTTCTAGGGAGCCCCACCTTATGTCTTAGGCAGAACCTTGAGAATTTCCTATGCTAGATACGGTCCAATGTACGGACCATACATGGTATGTACGGCCTGTACAATTGGCCGTACATTGAGGCGGTTGAGTTGTATTTTTGATGTATTTATTTCATGGCTTCATTTGTTAAATCGTTTTCACCCAAATACATATCATATATTCTCCCTACCCTCTCCCTAAGTTCTCCTACTATGTTAGACTAAATCTAAGGTGAATCAAGGTGATTAATCCACTAAGAAGTTAGGGAACCTTGTTAAACTTGAGTTGATCTTCTTGTGGTGGAGTTGGAGTTTCCTCCAAGGTGAAGAAATCTGTAGTTTGAAGTTGTGCTTGTTGTTTGAGGTAAGGCTTCATCTATTCTTCATGTAATTGAGTTTGTTTAGGATTGAATCAACTTGTTTGATGAAGAAATTCTGGAAGGAAAGTTAGAAATCATGCTAGAACTCTTGATGGTATTGTGGACAGATTTGGAGTGTGTTCTTGAGTTGTTGTGGTTGGAATTCTTAGAATATAGCTTGTGTATGTTGTTGTTGATGTTGTGGTTCTTGATGTTAAGTTGTGGGAAGTGATAAAAGCAGGGGAAATGTTGCTCGATTCTTTATAGAAACAAGTTATCATTCGATATACATCTGTCACGACCCAACTTGAGGGCCGCGACGAGCACCCGGTGCTAGCCCATCCGGGCACCCCTTAACATACTTATACATCACATTCTAGGTGAGCCACATCATTATATCATGCTTTTCATTCATTATCATCCTAATCTCATTGGGCAATAACATATCTATATCATCAATAACATCTATGCCCATATAAATGTACATGCGCCGACAAGGCGATCGAAACAACACCCAAAATATAGGCCGACAAGGCCGAACATATCTAGCTATATACACAGTGTCTACAAGCCTCTAAGAAGGGTACATCATATCATAACATACGGGCGGGACAGGACCCCGCCGTGCCCATGAATATATACACAAAAGAATCTATACCAAAAGCGTGGCTCCGAATGAAATGGAGCTTTGCTATGTAATCCGCGATAGTACGGCTATGGATCGAGTCGTCTCCCCGGCCACCGCGGGCATGACGCAGCGTCACAAACAAAAGGACGTCGAAGAATGTCTGCGAGTATGTAAAGCATGATCAATATCAATATGGAAGCATAATGGATAACATATGAAATACATAAGATGGGAGATGATGGCATCATCATCATAGCACTTACCTGCTTTCCATAGGGACGTACCATTGCTATTGCGTACTCGTGTACATACATTAATATCCACGCTCATTTACCCTTCGTATATATTTTCATATTCGTATTCATGTCTCCTTTCATACTCATGCTTATATCATATACATTGCATATTCCTAGCCCTTACTCAGCACTTACATAGCCTTACCATATTCGTACTCATATAGATGTCATACATATAGCTTATTATATTGCGTACCCGACCAAGAAGGTTCGGTGTTTCACGTACCTGGCCCTACCAAGGCTCAGTGCCTGGCCCTACCAAGGCTCAGGGTTATCCGTACCTGGCCCTACCAAGGCTCAGTGTTATTCGTACCCAACTGCAGTGGTGCGCGCGCGTCGTTATATATAGATATACATATATATTTACTTCTATATTCTACCCGGCCATATAAGCTCGGGGTTCACAATAGCCTCTCATGGGCACACATACATGTACATATACATATTTATCATATTCTACCTGGCTATATAAGCTCGGGGTTCACAATAGCCTCGCGTAGGGCACACGCGCATACTGGCTCATATCTATCTCTTAGCCTTCTTACTATCGTCATTCATTACATTCTATCCTTAGGGCATCATTCGTTGTATAAGGAACTTAATACCATCGTATCATTTGAGCATCATTGGCTTAATAGCTTCTCGAACTAGGATCATTAGAAAGTATTATGGACCCATAAGAGATGAACAATTTGCCCAAGAACATGCCTTATGAAAGAAGGGTTAGCTTTACATACCTTTTCGTGCAACTATTCTATCACTTGAGCGTTCTTCTTCAAAGCTCACGTTCTACCTTCATTGAAGTGCATACTCAAATTAGATGATGGATAGCGTTTAGCATTTATGACTAATTCTAGAGAAAAATGGACAGCATCTCCTTTATTTATACGACTTTCCTCGCATTACATATCAACTCCCAAACATCAATAATAACGTTCATAATATCATCATGATAGCCTTTAGTCAACTATATTACTCTTACTTCACAATTCTCTTCACTTCATCTATATTCATAGTCATAACTCGACAACACATTCATTCACATACAATGTCGATTTCCATACCCTCAATATCATTTATAACATGATCATATTCATAAAGCATCAAGAACCATAACTCGTTCCAAACGTTTACTCAAAAGTGCTACTATTCACACATTTATGACCCACTTCTTATATTCTTTCGTAATCTGAGTGTTTCATCTTCTAAACACTTTATAATACATGGAAACATCATAAAACTCACCTTGGATGGTGTAGGATTGAACCTTGGTTGCATAAACCTCACTTGAGCCAAACCCTAGATTTTCCTTCACTTGGATTTCTTGCTTTTGATGAACTTTAATGGTTTCCCTTACTTTGATTCACTTGGTTTGATGATAATCACCTTTGATTTCCTTTGAATCCTTGTTCATGAAATATTTATGAAGCCCTATAAGTCTTAGAGAGAAGTAGAGAGATGTTGGAAATGAAAATATGAAGTTGGGAACACATTTAAACACTTAAAACATTTCAGCCGTCGGGTGTTCCACGGACCGCTCCACGGTCCGTGGAACCCGATTTATACGTGGAGCTGGTCGTGGTTCACGACCAGCCAGGCAGCTTCTTCTTTGCGGTTCCACGGACCCATCCACGGTCCGTGGAACACACTGCTGGCCGTGGAACCAGCCGTGGAACTTACTTGTTCCACCAAGTTTGATCTTCAATCCTTATGGAACCTTCTTAGCACTTGTTTATCACTTCATTAACAATCTAAGGGGCATTATAACTCTTCTCAACACCTCTTAAGTTGTCATCAACTTACTACTCATAAATCCTTTCGATGCTTATCGTATACATGGCCTTCTCTTGGCAACTTTCTTATCTAACATCGAACGTCTTTCCAATCTCATTTAGAATCATCAATTGCTATGTCTTACTTATTGAAACATCGTATACCTCATATCTCTTGTTAGCCTATTCACTAAGCATCGACGGAAAATTTTCCGAGGTGTAACAACATCATATACTAGAATTCTCTAAGTTGATGGACGTATTGTCATTGTTATTGGTTGAAGTGCTATTTGAGTTGAGATTGTTGTCCTGTTTGTAAAGACGACAAGAGCTATGTAAAGGCTATCCCTTCTTTTATTGGCATGAATCCCTAATAAGAGAGAGACGAATTGTTTAAGAGAAGCGTATATCGTAGAGTTCTTATAACTATAGATGCTACACCTCTCGTATATTCTATCATGTCTTGATGAGAGAGTTCTTATCCACTCTATGTTTACTCCATGTTGATAGTGAGATAGAGGATCATATATATACTATTGTACGTTTCTACTAATATACATGATATACAGAGATTATACACACATATATTTAGATTGATGCCTAGCCTATATGGCTAGGGAAAGTATCCTTATGCCCGGCCTATACAGTCGGAGAGAGTATCCTTATGCCCGGCCTATACCGCCGGAGAGAGTATCCTTATGCCCGGCCTATACGGTCGGAGAGAGTATCCTTATGCCCTGCCTATACGGTTGGAGAGAGCATTCTTACGCCCCGCTTATACGGTCAGAGAGAGTATCCTTATGCCCAGCCTATACAGTCGGAGAGAGTATCCTCATACACCGAGCCCTATATGTGGCCGTCTAGTCATATTAGTACTATATGCTTATACGATGAGTTAGAGCAGGTAAGTATATGCCGTTCAGTATCCCTTGACTTTCATATCAGTGCAGTTTTAACTTTCAGTTATTCAGTGCCTTACATACTTGACACATTATTTCGTATTTGTCACGTCCCGAACCATGGCCTGGGCGCAACACGGTACTCCGGCCTTGCTTGCATGTGTCCGAGCGAACCTCATGGCTTGCTTATCAACATGGGCATCAAAACAACATAATCTATATGATGCAATTTAAATGAATGGGAAAATACATAAAAAAAAACCCCCCAATGTATACTCGGATTAATTATGACGCACCCAACCTTTGCGGGCGACCTATTACTCCCCTGGCCTTATTTTTTCTGTATTTTTGTTCATTTTTTGGCTGACGTGGCACCAAAAAAAAATTGATGCCCAGTTGCACAGTGGAGAGTGTTGCACACTTTCCGCCATGTCACTGCCACATCACTACCACTTTTCCTTTCTTTTTTTCATTTGATTTTTCTTTTATTAATTATATTTACACTAATTAACCTCTAATTAACCATTAAACCATTAATTTTGTCTTCTTCATCACTAAACCCTTCTTCTTCTTCATTTCAAGAAATCCATCAACCTATTTTCTTCTCCATTAACACACACATTCAACCCATTTTCTTCCTCCATTAACACACACACACATTCAACCCATTTTCTTCCTCCATTAACAATACACATTCAACCCATTTTCTTCCTCCATTAACACACACATTCAATTTAATCATCAATCATAAAGAGCTTATTTTCAAGAAACATTTTACCCATTTTCTTCCTCCATTAACACACACATTCAATTTCATCATAAACCCCCCTTCTTCTTCTTCTTCTTCGCCCCCCTCCGCCCCGCCCCCCCTCTTCTTCTTCATTTTAGACTATAGTGCATTCGCCGCCCTCCCCTCCAACCCGCTCCTCTTGCCCCACCCATTTGAAGAAATTGCCATTGACACCCATTTGAAGAAATTGCCATTTGAAGGACAAACTATGCAATTTCTTCCTTTCTGGGTTATGTTCAATCATGAATTGGAATTTAACAACAATGGAAATTGTTGTTTGTTAAATTTCATGGAAATTGTCCAATCCGCTCCTCTTGCCATTTGTTAAATTTCATGGAAATTCATGGGGAATGGAATTTAACAACAATGTAGAAATTGTCTTTGGGCTATGTTCAATCATGGCGGCGTCGGTGGTGGTGGTGTGGTGGCGGCGGTGGCGGTGGTGGGGGTGGTTGAAGAGAAAGAAGAAGAAAGAGAAAAAGGAGAAAGAAGAAGAAAGAGAAAAATAAGTTGCAATTAGTAGCTTTAACAATTGAGATGTGAAAGAAAGGGAGGGTGGGGGTGGGTGAGAGGATAAAATATAAATAATTTTTTTAAAATTAATTTTTATTAAAATATAAAAAATATTTTTACTGCTTTCACTCGCTATTAATTTGTTTTGGTGCCACGTTAGCCAAAAAAGGTATAAAAATAAAAAAAAAATAAGGCCAGGGGGGTAATAGGTCGCGCAAAGGTTGGGTACATCATAATTAATCATGGGTATACGCTGAGGGGTTTTTATGTATTTTCCCTTAAATGAATCATAAAAACGCAATTGCGGAATAAAGTCTTGAAGTAATCTCATAGCATGAAAAATCATGAAAAACGTAATAGTCTGCAATCGTAAAAGCACAACTAACTCCGTGAACTAACATCTGTCTATGAAACCTCTAAAACATGTCTGAATACTAACTACCAGGACATGTCCCTGGACTACCATAAACTGAGTACTAATGCAGACTCCGTGTTGAACCCCGAGAGAAGTGGGGCTCATCAGTAAGCGATAGCGAGGTGATCTTACTACGCGGGTGTATGCTCACGAAAATCGGTATATGCCGTGAAGTGCGAGGCCCCGGGCAAAAGGGACGTTAGTACATGGTGAATAGTACTAGTATGTAAAACCTGCTGAAATGAAGAACATGGCACAATATAGGTATAGGACATGAACTGAAACTGAATATAAGTTGAACATGAGCATGAAATGTGAGTAAAGTTTGAAAACAGTAAATCAATGGAAATATATATATATATATATATATACCGACAACATGATCTGGTACTTGCGTCCTACCAGCAGAACACTCACACCTTGCCAGAGATATGAAATTTAAATAATAATAAGTATGTAAGGATCCAAACTTCATAATAAAGGTGTTGCCTCCTTGCTGACAACCCTTATCCTACGGTGGCTACGTAGTTTCAGGCTTTACTGATCTTTCTCAGTTAACTAAGCAAATTCCAAAACATGTGAATTATCATGATAGCTTGTGAGATCATGGTTTCATGAGATACTTGTCATAGTCTTGCAAACATATTCTTGATTCATGAATAATAATAATAATAATGATAATAATAATAATAATAATAATAATAATAATAATAATAATAATAATAATAATAATAATAATAATAAATACGTATATAATTAACTTGAAAACATGCTTGTAACTTGCTAGATAAAATCATGAAGCTTCATATAAACATACTGAGAACACATGAGGAAGAATTCATGATTCATGTATTAAGCTAGGGTTCCTAATAACCGTAATGGAAGATTAGGAATACAACAACGAATATAGATACAAAATTCATGTTCATAAATACATAAATATGGGCTACCAATATGTTGGGTTTAATGCCCTAGGATTTGAACTTCATGGATATCAAGAAATGGAGCATGGGGAAGAACGTAGAGATTCCCACATGTGGATAGAAGTTCTATGGTAAAGTTCCAAACTTGAAACAATTCCCTAGGGTTTAGACCTTGAGCCTTGAGTTTGGGTTTTTTTCTTAGAAACCCTAGATTAGGAACAATGATTCCTTGCTTAGATTATAGAGTATATGTTAGAATTGATTTTGAAGGGTTCGGATTGACTTACCTTGATGTTTTGGACTGTTATTAGGGCTTGGAATTGTGAATAATGAAATAAAAGAACTGAAGGCTTGAATTTATACAAAAGTGAGGTGGAAAATTATATGGACACTTATACGGTCCGTATAATATGACCATATTTTATCATGGCGCAAAACAAAATGTCGAGTTGAAATTTCATGAAATATGGACGAATTATATGGTCCGTATAAAATTATATGGACCGTATAACTGGTTCGTATAACATGACCCGGTGGCGGATTTGCTACGCAATCCTTCGCAAATGGCCATAACTTTTTATACGAATGTCCCTTGAACCTCATAATATACCGTTGGAAAGGTATTTCAAAGGGATACAACTTTCATTTAGGAAGTTTCCCAAAATTACTAATGAATAAAGGGGTTATGATCATTGGAAGTAAGACTCTACAAACTCAGCAAAACATGCCCCACAGAGTGGCTTCAACCTTTACTTTGCTTTGCCCAAAGATGTTTAGTTTTCAAAACACTTCCTATAACCCTCACATTGGTTCCATTATATTATCATCTTATGAGTCAAAACTTTGCCCGAAGCTACGAGGTGTTACAATATCTCCCCCTTGGGATCATTCGTCCTCGAATGATGGGTCATGGTTAAGAATATGGCTGGACAGGGCTTGGCTACATGAACGTGAAGGAAACATGACATGAAACGGGGATCGAACTAACATGACATGGTTACATGGAAACAAGCGTGAAACATGAGACATGGCATGACATGGTTACATGGAAACATGAAACATGGACACTGGATACATGACATGAGACATGACATGACATGGGATATGGAAAGTTGCCTTGAGAGTTCTCTGCTTGCTCTTCAAACAAAAATGGGTACTTGGATTTCATATCATCTTCGGCTTCCCATGTAGCTTCCTCAACTTTCTAACTTCTCCATGACTTTTACCGAGGCTACTTTCTTGGTTCTCAACTTGCGAACTTGACGATCAAGAATGGCTATGGGGATCTCCTCGTAGGTCAAACCATCCTTAATTATTATGGTATCAGCAGGAACAACCAACAACGGGTCTCCTACACACTTCCTCAATATGGACACACGAAACACGGATGTATGTAAGCCCATATCTTGTGGCAACTCAAGTTCATAAGCTACTAGACTGACCTTCCGCAGAATTTTATAAGGTCCAATATATCTGGGACTGAGCTTCCCTTTCTTGCCAAATCTCATAGCATCCTTCATAGGTGAGACTTTAAGAAACACCCAATCATCAATTGAAAATTCTAAGTCCCTTCGCCTCACATCTGTGTAAGACTTCTGGCGACTCTGAACCATTTTCAAACGCTCTTGTATTAACTTGACTTTCTCCATAGCCTGATAAACCAAATGCTAATAACAACTCGTTTCACCAACTTCAAACCAACCAATTGGTGATCTACACCTTCGCCCATACAAAGCTTCAAACGATGCCATCCCAATGCTAACATGATAAACCGTTATTATAGGAAAACTCGATGAGAAGTAAGTGATCATCCAATTACCCTTGAAATCTAGGACACATGCGCCTCAACTTGTCCTCAAAAGAGGTGCGAATAGTGCGCTCCGCCCGGCCATCCGTCCGCGGATGAAAATGCGGCCGAGGTTCCCCTTGGTACCTAATCCTTTATGAAAGGATTTTTAGAAGTTCACTGTGAACTGAGCACCAAGATCTGAAATAAATGACACTGGGGTCCCATATAATCTGACAATTTCATTAACATATAACTTGGCATAATCCTCTGTTGAATCTGCGGTCTTGACTGAGAAAAAGTGTGCTGACATAGTAAGCCGGTCAATGATTACCCAAATAGAGTCATGCCTCCTAGCTGAACCAGGTAGACCTGATACAAAGTCCATATTGACCATTTCCCATTTCCAGACAGGAATATCAATATTCTGAGCCAAGTCACCAGGCCTCTGGTGTTCGGCTTTCACTTGCTGATAATTCGGACACTTAGCTATAAAATCTGCCACATTCTTCTTCATATCGTTCCACCAATAAATCTCCTTAAGATCATGATACAGTAGGGAACCCGGTGAATGGAATACTCGGAGTTGTGAGCTCGACATGATTCGCTCTCTAAGCCCATTTACATTTGGAACACACAACCGCCTCGGTACCTCAAGGTACCATTATCTCCCCCTTGTTCGAAAGCCGTCTTATGCTTGTGAATCCCTCTTTCGAGCCGCAACAAGTAGGGATCATTAAACCGTTTCTATTTGAATTCAACGACTAAAGAGGAAAGAGCTCTATTCTGAACAACCACACCACTATCCTCGGAGTCCAAAAGTCGAACTCAAGGACTAGCCAAACAATGAACTTTCTTGGTCATAACTCTCTTATATGTGTCAACGTGGGCTAAAATTTCCATGGAACGCCGACTAAGAGCATCAGCTACAACATTTACTTTCCCCGGATGATAGAGAATATCCACATCATAATCCTTAAGCAATTTGAGCCATCTTCTTTGCCTAAGATTCAGCTCCCTTTGGTTGAAGATATACTGCAGGCTTTTATGATTTGTGAAAATATCAACATGCACTCCATACAAATAATAACGCCATATCTTTAGTGCAAAAATCACGGCTGCCAACTCTAAATCATGAGTTAGATAGTTCTTTTAAGCTACAACCTTACTATGCTGCATTAAGACAAATCCGAGACTGACTCTTGAAGCATCACAATAAACCACGAACCCGTCGGTTCCTTCTGGTAGAGTCAAAACTGGCGCAGAAGTCAATCTCATTTTTAATTCCTCGAAACTGCTCTCACAAGCATCTGACCACCGAAATTTAACTTCCTTTTTCATCAACTTGGTCAATGGTGTTGAAATAGACGAAAATCCCTCTACAAAACGTCGGTAATAGCCTGTTAGACCCAAGAAACTGCGGATATCTGAAATTAATATAGGTCTGGACCAATTCTTAACGGCCTCAATCTTCTGGGAGTCAACCTGAACACCCTCACCAGAAATCACATGACCTAAGAAGGCTACTGACTTGAGCCAGAACTCATACTTAGAGAATTTTGCATATAACTTACGGTCCTTGAGAATCTGAAGAACTATACAAAAGGTGTTCTGCGTGCTCGCCTTATTATTATGAGTAAATGAGATATCATCTATGAAAACAATGACAAAGAGGTCGAGATATGGCTTGAAGACTTTATTCATGAGGTCCATGAATGCTTTGATGGGGCATTGGTCAAACCGAAGGACATGACACAGAATTCGAAATGACCATATCTGGTTCTAAAGGCTGTCTTAGGAATATCTTGTCCCTTAACCTTAAGTTGATGGTAACCTGATCGGAGATCTATCTTGGAGTAACATAAGGCACCCTAAAGCTGATCAAATAAGTCATCTATTCATGGAAAAAGGTATTTGTTCTTGACCGTGACTTTAATGAGCTGGCGATAGTCAATGCACATACGCAAAGAACCATCTTTCTTGCTAACAAAAAGGACTGGGGCACCCCATGGAGAGACACTGGGTCGGATAGAACCCTTGTCTAGAAGATTTTTGAGTTGAGCCTTAAGCTTTCGTAATTCAGCTGGAGCCATCCTATAAGGTGGAATAGATATAGGTTTAGTACCTGGGAGTAGGTCAATTGCGAAATCAATTTCTCTATCAGGAGGAATTCCGGGAAGGTCCTCAGGAAAGACTTCTGGAAATTCGTTAATAACAGAGACTGACGGAAGAGTTGGGGTCTGGGAAGCTGAATCCCTAACCCAAATGAGATGATAGATATAACCCTTAGATACCATTTTTCTTTCCTTGAGGTAAGAAATAAAACTACCCTTAGGACTTACTGAATTACCCTTCCACTCTAAGACTGGCTCATTAGGAACTTAAAATTTACAGCTTTGGTTCTATAATCAACTGACGCATAACATGAATATAACCAGTCCATGCCCATGATTACATCAAAATCTATCATTTCTAACTCACATAGGTCAGCTGGAACAACATGGTGATAGACTCTGACTGGATAGCCCCTATAGACACGTCGGGCTATAACTGACTCACCAACTGGAGTAGACACTTCAAAAGGTTCTTTTAGGTTTTCGGGTTCAA
Organism: Lycium ferocissimum; assembly: GCF_029784015.1. Taxonomy (NCBI): domain Eukaryota; kingdom Viridiplantae; phylum Streptophyta; class Magnoliopsida; order Solanales; family Solanaceae; genus Lycium; species Lycium ferocissimum. The sequence continues at coordinate 48,935 of NW_026714423.1, forward strand.
TACTAAATTTCTTAGCAACATAAGGGGTGACATAGGATAGGTGGATCCAGGGTCCATGAGAGCATAAACATCGAAACTGAAAACGGTGAGTATACACGTGGAAACATCGCAAGACGGCATTGATATCCTGACGCTCGATCAAAGCATACAAACGGTTTGGGCCACCGCTTGTGTTACCGGATCTAGCTGGTGCACGTTCTTCTTGAGTCTGGTTATTATGAGGAACTGACGAATTAACTGACTGAGTCTGGTTACCTCCTGTGCCCTGTCTAACTGAAGGGCAATCTCGCTGAACATGGCCCGGCTGGCCATACCCATAGTAAACATTCAATCCAGAGCGACACTCCCCAAGGTGCCTCTTTCCACACTTAGCACAAATTGGATTGGTGAAGTTACTTCCGAGTCACCTTTGGCCACAGAGGCCCAGGAGCGACGACCTAAAATTGGCCGATGGTTATCTTTCCCGAACTTGGAAATTGGAGTACTTGCCGTGGACGGGAGCAAAGTTCGGGCCGAGCTGTTCTTAAAGAACTTTATGTTTTCATTACCACTGAACTGTCTAGTAGACTTGGCCCTCTTTTTTAACTCCTTGTCTTTCTCTTCTCGCAAGGCTTCCCTCCTCCTCGTGACCTTGTCTCATTCCTTTGTACAAAAGCATTTATCTTGGAGATAGTCATCCCCCCATTCTGTGCAGAAATGTTGGCTCCATCATACAAATGGGAATTAAGACCCCCAACAAACCTCCTCACTCTTGCCCTCATGTCCGGTACCATATTTGGAGCATGCTTAGTCAGACTAACAAATTCTAAATAGTAGTCCTGAACTGACCTGCCATTTTGCTTAAGCTTCAGGAATTGCTCAGCCTTAGCTTCCTTGACCTCTAGTGGCATGAAGTGGTCCAGGAATGCACTTGCAAACTCATCCCATGTAGCATCGTGTGCATCTTACTCTCTCGGGACAATTCTCAAGATTCATACCAAGTGTTAGCAATGCCCTATGTACCGACGAGCTCCAAAAGAGGCCGCTTCGATTTTCAGAATCGTAATAATCCCGAAGATTTTCCCAAGAGCATCAACGTAGTCCCGAGGGTCCTCATCTTTCTTTGTCCCCGTGAAGACCGGGGGATTCTATTCGAGAAAATCCTTAGTCTTAGAAGACTCTCCATTCAGCTTCCCTAACTTAACCGCATTCACCGACGTTGGGTCCGTTCACTACTGGACAGTGTGAGCACGTTGATAGCATTCCTAACATCACCATCCGAATCACTAGGAGGTGTAACTGTAGGAACGGTTGGGGCTGCTGTCTGAGTCGGAACGATCTCTTCGAGAGTTGCTTCCGCGGTAGCCCCCCCGCAGAGTGGCTTCCCACTTTGCTTTGCCCAAAGACGCTTCTTATGACTTGATTAGTTTTCAAAACACTTCCTATAACTCTCATATTGATTTCATTATATTATCATCTTAAGAGTCAAACCTTAGCCTGAAGCTACAAGGTGTTACATCTCGGATATCAAACTGAGTGAAATATTACTCTGTTTAATTCAAGGAATCTGATTAATTGGATGAATTAATCATTTTTACTCCTCAATTCTTAAATTCACATATTCAATATGACTTTGTACAATTTATTAGAATTAATCATAATTAATTAAGTGTTTAATTGTGGTTAAATCTATGAATTGTTTACTGCATAGCTAATAGTAGCTACAATTAAAATGATTAATTGTTAGTTTAATTATGGCCTTAATTGAAATAGCCAAATTCATTGGTTCAAGTCAATTAAGGTCATTTTTACAAAGTTAGCCTTAAATTGGTTGATTGGATTATGTGTGGCCATAATTGGTATAATCAATTCCGTGGTTTATGTCAGTCAAGGTCATTTTTGCAAAATTAGCTTTTAACGGGTCAATCAGTTATAATTTGGTCATAATTGAAACAATCAATTAATGGATATTGTTTCAAATTTGGCTATTTGTTAAGTATTGCATATTTACACCCTTATATACATATATACATGGATATACACCCGTGTATACATATACATGTGTATATCACATTTATATATGTATATTGGACCCGTCCCCTCTCTCTTTCTTTTTAAATCAGCCGGGCCTGGTCCATTAAGACTGCGACCCTGCCCGAGTTACTCTTTAAGGGGATAATACCACCAGTTACATTCAGTATACCAAATAACCCTTTTGAGAGAAGCTGAGGGTTTTATTGTGAAACCCTAGCCGCCGCAGGAGCCTTCCCTCTCTCCTCTTTGACGTCATTCGATGTCGAAAATGGAAAAAATAGAGGCCTACGCGGTTTATTTAGTTGTTGTATGGTCAAGAATGGCAAGAGCATTTATTGCTCTGCCATTTCTCACCCATTTCCACCGATACCCAACCCAAACACGGTATAACCCTTATTTTCCTTTGCTTTTTCCTGCATTTGCAACGGTCATTGACTGAAAATCCTTAATTATTTTTATTGTATTTGATTGTGAATACTTGATTTTCATTGGTTCATGAATACACAAGGGGATTGTCACGACCCAACCGGAGAGCCATGACGGGCACTCGGAGCTAACCCATCGGGCACCTCTCATCATACTTCCACAATAATGACTAGGTGAGCTACATGGCCTACTCGTAATTCTTGTGGATCAATTATACAAATCTTATCGGGCAAGGGCACTTTTATAACAACATCAACAACTATGCCCATATATACATACGCAAGCCGACAAAGCTATCAAAATGATATACAAAATACGAACCGACAAGGCTATGAGACATCTAACTATACACAATTGTCTACGAGTCTCTAAAAAGAGTATGTAAAATCATGAAGACGGGACAGGGCCCCGCCATGCCCATTTATGTACACAAAAAGAATAGTACCAACAATTGCAGCTCCGAATCAAATGGAGCTCCTTTAAGCAGTCTCTGAATAAGCAGCCTAAGGATCAGGTTACGTCTCCGTCCACTGCGTTTTTTTTACATGACGCAGCGTCCACAAATAAAAGAACGTCAGTACAAACAATATACTGAGTATGCTAGACATAAGCAATAGCGTAATAAAAACATGAAGGATAACATGAGATAAAAGAGTCATTAGATAGAAGAGCCATTTGTACCTCTTGGAATGTTCATCATATTTACTTACCTTTTTCCTTGGAGAAGGCTTTCCATACATATACATATACATACATATATACTTAGCATCATCATTATAACATACCCGGCCTTAATAGGACTTAGTGTGTAACATACCCGACCATAATAGGATTCGGTGTTATTCATACCCAACTACAGTGGTGTGCGCGCAATACATATCATACCCGGCCATATAAGACTCGGTGTGAAGCATACCCGGCCACGAAGGGACTCGGTGTTACAACATCGTTTACATATATATATATATATATATATATATATATATATATATATATATATATATATATATAGAATTACCTAAGTAAAAGAAACATCATCATCATCATCATTTTCACCATATCTTTCCCTTGGAAGATGAATTATCATAGGATGGAATCAATGACATCATGAGAGCATCAAGAGCAGCGATGAGCTTTTGTGATTCTAGGAGTGAAATCATCATGAAAGACATTATGGATTACACGTGGAGGTATACAACAATGGGATCATGCCTTAAGACTTCACTCCTAGAATCACAAAAGCTCATCGCTTTCAATGATCGAATATCAAGTAGTATCTCAATTTCAACAAGAAGATCATATTAAATTCTCACCATAATTGTCATCAAATATAGATCACAACACATCGAATAATGGAATTACACCCACATTATCACTCAATCACTCAATCAATATATATATATATACCTTGGAATGAAAGACAATTCCAAATCTGCTTTGTCTACAAACAAGGAAGCTATAAGTAATGCAACTATGAATCTCATGGAGAGTGGGGCGTAGGCCTCCCAAAAGGTAACGGAGGCGTGCAAAGGTTTCCTCGGGCTTGTTATTCCCAATAAGACGACTCAGTAACAGATCGCTTCTTCTAAAGCGCGCCCCATCCATTTCACCACCAAGGCATCGGTCGCTCAAGATCTTTGGTCTTTATCCGGACCCTGTTATCCCTAGAGTAACTTTTATCCATTGAGCGATGGCCCTTCCACTCGACACCGTCGGATCACTAAGGCCGGCTCAAATAGCCATGGATAAACGTATATACATACGTATTGAAAACTCTATCAAATGATTAATGACGACCCGAATCCGTATTTTTCTATAAAAAATAGAAGAATTGGTGTGAATCGATTATATATATATATATATATATGGAAAGGCATATTTGACAGGAGGTGAGGATCTGACCTAGTTATGAAAAAGCACATTTGACCGGGAGTGAGGAAGTGACCTAAATTATAGGCTCGTGGTTCGAGGTTCATTTCAGAACGAGTGGTACATGGACACCATGGGTCCCCTGCAGGTCATAGTTATTGGGTAAAGAGACCAATTAGCATGTATGTACATGAGTGATCAATGATTGAGTAAGGGAGAACATTGTTGGGAGGTTTATTTCATTGCTTGCTTCCGTTGACTTGATTATTAGGATCATTGCTTGACTTGAGTGTTAACATCATTGGTGGACTTGATTTGTTAATATCATTGATTGACTTAGTGTTGACTCTCTATTTTTGTGCTGTTGACTGGTCTCTCTATTTTATTAATTTTATGATTCATGCATGATACTAATCTTAGTCGGCCTATGATATAAGACATAGTGTTTGTCTCGATACTACCTTGCCGCATTCTTTTTCGAGTGCGGATTGGGATCCGCAGATTGCTACCCAACCTCACATTTAGCGTTGAGGCCATTTGCTGACAGATTAAGGGTGAGCTTTTATCCATGCCAGGCCTCCCGAAGATCTTCCTTATCTAATGTCTATTTCCATTCCATACATTGATGTTTATTTATTTCAAACAGTATAAATTCCTTAGACATGTTTCGGATTACAGTCCTTGTACGGTGACTTTCGAATTTTGGGATTGTAATAGTTAGGACTTCCGCATTTACGTTACTGTTTTATGGCATGACTACTTTTGATTAATCTTACGTTTATTTCATTATGAATTGGCTAAATAAAAGTGGACTTGGATGAGTAGATGGTTAGGCGTATTGGTTCGCCCACTAGGAGTTGGTGTGGGTGCCAGTCATGGCGGGTTGGGTCGTGATAGAGTTGGTATCAGAGCCTTAGGTTCATCGATCTCATCGTACAAGGACATGTCTAGTAGAGTCTCGTGAATCGGTACGGAGACGTCTGTACTTATCTTTGGGGGCTACCAGACACTAGGAAAATTTCATTTTCTTTCTTTCTTTCTTTCGTGCTACTTGATTCCAATTGGTATCCGAATGATTCAAATTGGTATCTGACTATCCTTCACTCTCTCGTAGATGGAGAGAACACAAGCGGCAGCAGCCAGAGGTAGAGGTAGAGGTAGAGGTGGATGTAGAGGAGCAGGTAGAGGGAGTCGGTCGGTTGGGACGGAGTCCCGCGATGATCCCCTGGCGTACGATGAGTCCCAACGAGGCCACGGGAGACGCACCGATTTTTGACTCGGCCCAGGCCGCGGTGCTAGCTACGCCGAGGGCTGAGTACTCCTCGGGTTTACTAGATGCGATGGCTCAGGTGTTGAACTAGTTACATGGGTTGGCACAGACCGGAGTGATACCGCCGGTTCCAGTAATTATGAGGTGCGATGAGAGAGCGACACCGAGGTCCGAACACGGTTCGAGCTCGGGAGTTCGACATGCCGGGCGAGCGGTGGCTCCTCGCTTGGATGAATTTTCAGGTTTTGAGGGATTTTCGAGGCCAGTTGCAGGGCCGGTGATGATCGGTGAGGAGCATGATTTATTTTGAAGGTTCACTAAGATGAAGCCTCTGATTTTCTATGGTACTGAGTCAGAGGATGCATATGAGTTCATTATAGATTGTTATGTGAGGCTCTATAAGATGGGTGCGGTGGATAAGTATAGGGTTGGGTTTGTGACTTTTTAGTTCTTGGGTGATGCCAAGTTATGGTGGAGGGCATATGTGGAGTGCAGGCCAGCTGGGTCACCTCCGTTAACCTAGGTTCAGTTCTATTCAGTGTTTTTAAAGAAGTATGTTCCGTGTACTTTGAGGGATAGGAAGAAGGATGGATTTGCTAATATTGATCAAGGGAACTCGTCTGTTGCTGTTTATGAGTCCCGTTTTCATTTCTTGTCCCAATATGCTCTTCAGTTGCTGCCTACTAAGGAGGAGAGGATCAGATGTTTTGTGAAAGGATTAACACTAGACTTCAACTATCAGCTCTTCAACTTGTAGCCACTGGGGCTTTATTCCAGGAGGTAGTGGAGCATGTCCGTGTTATTAAGGGGATTAGAAAGGAGGGTTATGCAAGTGGCGAAGAGAAGAAGGCTTAAATGGTGGAAATTTCGGCAACTCATCTTCTTTAGGGGTCGAGTTATCAGTGTATTCGGGGCATTCGGTTCGATGCCGCTATACAAGTGTCTGCTGGGGGCCTATCAGGGGCCAATTATCATTCTTCGAGTAAGCATGGGGGTTACACCGCTTCATCAGCTTCTGTTCACGTTGGACCGTTCTTGTTATGAGTGTGGTAAGCTAAGGCATATTAAGAGGTTTTGCCCCAGACTCAGACAGGATGTCAGGGGGCTCAGTATCGGGCTCCCCGAGCTCCATTCGCACCAGATAGGGGAGGCAAGGACAGTGCGCAGGTTGTCATGACCCAACCCCGTAGGCCGTGACTAGTGCCCGATCTGGGCACCCAAACACACCTATCAAACGCTATCTCAAATGATATCGAATCGTCAAGTATCCAATAGGTTTAATAAGGCTATATTTCAAATTTAGATAATTTCCGAAAAAAATTTCTACGAGTTTCCTTTGTTTTACGGACTATCCAAAATAACCTGCGCACGAGAAAATACCAACAAAGCCCACACGGGGCCAACAACACAACATATATACATATGCGGACCGGCGCCGCGGGTAACGGGATCGCCCAAACACAACATATACAAACACAACCGTACGAAAGTAGGCACAAACCCACAAAACATGTCCACGGACTCTAAACGATACGAGCGAGAATCATATGACGGGACGGGGCCCGCCGTACCCATGAACAAATATATACAATGCAACAGACGAATATATACCAAAAATATAAGCTCCCGAATGAGAGGAGCACTCCAAATAGCGAAGGGGTGTCCTAAATAGGTGGATCCCTAGCGTAACGTCTGTACCGCCGGGCATGAACGCGACCCCAGAAGAAAGGGGGTCGGTACGAAATATGTGAGTATGCAAAGCGAGAAAATGTAATATACAAATCGAGATCAAATCGAAATAGAGGGTACGAAAGTAAATGCATTTCCAAAATATCAAAATGTTACTTCAAAATATAAATCATGCATAGGGCACGAAATATGGTCGCCCGTCATGGGATAACCAGGTAACAAAAGGGTTTTAAAATTTTCTCCGTCACTATCACACAAC
>NW_026714424.1:0-23893 GCF_029784015.1 Lycium ferocissimum
ATGAAAGGTAAGTAAGTAAAAGATGTGAATGTATGTATACGAGCACGAACAGAACATGGAACGTCCCCGCCTAGCAGTAAGTATTATTATGAGAATGTTAATGTCTCCAATCTTATGTTATCTCATAGATTACCGTTATGTTTCTCCATCATTATCGCTCATGCTTTACATACTCGCACAATATTCGTACCGACGTCCTTCTCTTCGTACGCCGTGTTCATGCCCACAGTAGACAGCGGGGACGGTGCCGATTCGTCGCAGCCATCCTTTATTCCAGAGGTGCTATTCGAGACATCATTTGTGTGTACATGTATTTCGGGCACCCGCGGGGTCCCGTCCCGTCCATATGTCAGTGTTCTAGTAGAGGCTCGTAGATACGTATGTGTGGGTAGTATTGTCCCATAGTCATTATGTAAATGAAAGCCTATGTATATTATTATTATTTTGATAGCCCAAAGGGCCTACGTATTATATAAGTAAATATGTTCTATATGAAAGTCGTTTTCTATGAATATAAATGATAAGAGCAATGAATGAGGGTGTTTCGCGTGGTCGCTCGGTACCCGCACTGCCCGTAGGTCGGGTCGTGACAATTACTCCCTATATTGCTGGTCGTATTGGGGTAAAACCCGAGCCAATTAAACCTTTTGAGTTATCTACTCCGGTTGGTGATCCCATGATAGCTAGATGAGTTTCCAAGAATTGTGTAATTGTGGTATGTGAACGCGTACTAAAGTTGATTTAATTGAGCTGGAAATGCTAGATTTTGATATGATTATGGGTATGGATTGGTTGGCCTCATGTTATGCCAATGTTGATTGCCGAATGAAAGTAGTTCGATTTCAATTTTCGGGAGAACCCGTGCTTGAATGGAAAGGTAATACAACGTCTCCCAGAGGTAGGTTTATTTCCTACCTTAAGGCAAGGAAGATGATAACTAAAGGCTATATTTATCACCTAGTCCGAGTTCATGACACTGAAGCAAAGCCACCAACTTTTCAAATCCCGTCCCAGAGTGAATGAATTTTCGGATGTATTTCCGTGGCCGAACCTCCCAAGTTTTCTCCCGAAAGAGAGATTGACTTTGCTATCAGCATTGCCGTACACCAAGCCTATTTCTATTCCTCCGTACCGAATGGCTCCGCAATTGAAAGAGCTAAAGGCATAATTGAAAGATTTGCTTGAAAAGGGGTTCATTAGACCTGGGCTCATCACCGTGGGGAGCACCGTCCTATTTGGAGAAAGAAAGATGGTTCCCTACTTAATGTGCATTTATTATAGTACCGAATAAGGTGACGATTAAGAACAAATATCCGCTACCAAGAATTGATGATTTGTTTGATTAGTTACAGGGCGCCAAGTGATTTTATAAAATCGATCTAAGATCGGGTTATCACCAAGTGAGGGTTAGAGAAGAAGATATTCCCAAGACGGCTTTCCGAACAAGATATGGCCATTATGAATTTCGAATAATGTCATTTGGGTTGACCAATGCTCCGGCAGTGTTTATGAATTTGATGAACAATGTATTCAGGCCACTCTTAGATCTTTTCGTGATCATGTTCATTGACGATATTCTGGTATATTCTCGGACAGAATCAGAGCATGCAGACCATTTACATATTGTTCTTGGAATTCTTCGAACTCGAGAATTGTATGCAAAATTTTCAAAATGCGAGTTTTGGTTAAATTCTGTGATTTTTCTGGGCCATGTTATTTCAGGTGATGGCATTCGAGTTGATATTCAGAAAATTGAAGTTGTGAAGACTTGGCCAAGGCCCACAACACCTACAGAAGTCCGTAGTTTTCTGGGGTTGGCAGGTTATTATAGAAGATTTGTGGACGGGTTTTCCTCCATCTCAACACAGAAGCTAACTCAGAAGTCAGTGAAATTTCAATGGACTGATGCTTGTGAAAGCAGTTTCCAAGAATTGAAGGACAGATTAACTTCGGACTGGCCTTGACACTTCCAGAATGGCCAGATGTTTATGTTGTGTATTATGATTCTTCTGGTGTTGGCTTAGGGTGTGTGTTAATGCAACACGGTAAAGTTATTGCCTATGCTTCAAGGTAGTTGCGGAAACATGAGAAGAATTATCCGACCCATGATCTCGAATTGGCTGTAGTTATTCATGCACTAAAGATGTGGAGACATTACTTGAATGGTGTTCACGTTGATATCTATACGGATCACAAGAGTCTTCAATATATTTTCAAGCAGAAGGAGTTAAATCTACGACAGAGGCGGTGGTTAGAGCTACTGAAAGATTATGATGTGAGTATTTTATACCACCCCAGGAAGGCAAATGTAGTAGCTGATACGCTTAGTCGTAGATCAATAGGTAGCCTATGTGAAGCCCCTCTAGAGAAGAAGGAATTAATTCGTGAGCTCCACCAGCTAGCTAGCCTTGGAGTTCGTCTAATTGATTCAGCAAAGGCAGAATTGATATGATTTATCCAACCGTTTCATCCTTGGACATGGAGGTGAAAGAGCGTCAATATGAAGATCCTCAGTTGAGCCACTATAGAGACATATTTCATGAAAAAGAGAAGTCTCCATTTGAAACTTCTATAGATGGAGTTCTTAGATACCGAGGAAGGCTATGTGTCCCGAATGTTGCAGAATTACGTCATCGAATTCTAGAAGAAGCTTATTATTCTCGGTATTCTATTCATCCAGGAGCGACAAAAATATATCATGATCTCAAGTTAATTTATTGGTGGGATGGAATGAAGAAAGACACAGTAGAATTTGTAGCTCAATGTCCAAACTGTCAGCAAGTGAAGATTGAACATCAAAAGCCAGGAGGATTATTACAATCAATAGAAATTCCAACTTAGAAATGGGAAGCAATAAATATGGATTTCATTGTAGGGTTACCTCGTTCCCGAAGCAAGTATGATTCTATATGGGTGATTGTGGATAGATTGACGAAATCAGCCCATTTTCTTCCGCAACTTAACCACATACTCTGCAGAAGATTATGCGAAGTTGTACCTTAAGGAGATTGTGAGACTTCATGGAGTCCCAATATCTATTATCACAGATAGAGGAGCCCAATTTACCGCTAAATTCTGGAAGTCTTTCCCAGAAGGTTTGGGTACTCAGGTAAAACTTAGCACAGTGTTTCATCCACAAACTGACGGGAAAGCCGAACGCACTATTCAGACCTTGGAAGATATGTTACGGGTATGTGTGCTAGATTTTGGTGGTAGTTGGGATGATCACTTACCCCTTATTGAGTTTGCATACAACAACAGCTACCATTCCAGTATTCAAATGGCTCCGTATGAAGCTCTATATGGAAGAAAGTGTAGATCTCCAATTGGGTGGTTCGAAGTCAGAGAGACATAATTAATAGGTCCGTCCAATTGATTCAACAAGCAGTGGAAAAGGACAAGGTTATCCGAGATCGATTAATGACAGCCCAAAGTCGCCAAAAATCCTATGCGGACAACCGTCGGCGGGATTTAGAATTTCAAGTTGATGATTGGGTATTTCTGAAGGTATCACTAATAAAAGGCGTGATGAGGCTTGGAAAGAAAGGAAAATTGAGTCCTCGATATATTGGACCCTACAAGATTATCCGCAAGGTAGGCCAAGTAGCATATGAATTAGACTTACCCTCAAGACTTGAAGCAGTCCATCCAGTTTTCCATGTCTCGATACTCCGAAAATGTGTTGGAGATCCTACTAGAATTATGCCAGTAGATGATGTTCAAGTGATAGAAAAGTTGGCTTATGAAGAGGTACCTATGGCTATACTAGATAGGCAAGTGCGGAAGCTAAGAAATAAAGAAGTAGCTTCAGTCAAAGTTTTATGGAGAAATAACAACCGAGAAGAAATGACTTGGGAAGCGGAAGAAAATATGAAGTCCAAGTACCCGCGCCTATTTCAGCCCCGGAAGAGATCCAAGATGAAACATCAAGATTATGAGGTATGTATGTTCTCTTTTTATGCATATGGGTCGTGTGTGGCAAAACTTTATTGCTATTATGTTGTGGCCCTGTGAGGCATTGTTATTATGGGCTGCTGTGACAGGATGGTAGTGCCATATTACAAGAAAAACTCTGATAAAATTTTCGTAGAGTTCCCAAGAACTCAACATTCGAGGACGAATGTTCTTAAAGGGGGGAAGAATGTTACACCTCGGAAAATTTTTTTGTTAATGTACAGCGAATAGAATAACGAAGGGCACGAAGTCTATGATGTTTCAATAAGTAAGAAATAGAATTTGATGATCCTAATTGAGATTTCAAAGACATTCGAGGTAAGAGAAGAAAGTTTGCCAAGAAAGGCAAGGTATACGTTATGTATCGAAAAAAATTTATGAGTAACAAGTTAATGGTGACTTAATAATGTCTTGGAGAAGAGTTATAACGTCCCTTAAATTGTTAATGAGGTGTTAAATAAGTGTTAAGAAGGTTCCATAAGGATTGGAGATCAAACGAGTCGACAAGAACGAATTTCGGAAAGCTGGGCATTATACGGTCCAACATACGGACCGTATAAAACATACTGGCCGTATGTTAGGCCGTATGTTCTGCCCAGAATGGAGACTTTCACTGGACCAAATATACGGTCAGACATACGGTCCATATAAAAGATACGGACCATATGTTGGTCCGTGAAACTGAGTCGGGACGGATTCTAAGATTAATATAAGAGACCCCAACTTCATTTAATTCATTTCATTTTTCACTCCACACTTCAAGAACTCTCTAGAAAGCTCTCCACACTTCTTCCACAATAATTCAAGAGAAATTTACGATCAACTTCATCAAACCAAGAAAATCAAGTGTAAGAAACTCATTAGGGTTCATCCAAGGCAAGAAATCGCATTGGAAGTGAACTAGGGTTTTGACTCAAGTTAAGTATTTCTGCTCAAGGCTCATTCCCACACTATCTAAGGTAAGTTTTATGATTGTTTCATGTTATTTGGACTATGGAGAGGTTGAAAGACTTGGATTATAGAAGAAAATAGAAAATGGGTTACAAACATGAAAATAGTGACATTGTTGAGTAATAGCTTAGTATGAATCATGATTCTTGATATGTTGTGATTATAATTATGTTATGAATGATATTAATAATATAGGAGAAACATTATATGAGGATGAATACAATGTTGTATTATGGCCATGGTTATGGATGCCTTTGGAATGGCATTGGGAGACTTGAATAACGTATGGTTGATAGATATTGTTGGATATGATATTATGAATGTTATTATTGATGATTGGGAGTTGATATATGATATGGAGAAAGTCGAATAAACAAAGGAGATGCTGCCCAAATTTTCTCTAGCTTAGTTCAAGTATGCTTAAGCTATCGATTGTCTAATGTTAGTGCAAAAACTCTCTGGGAGGTAAAAACGTGAACATTGGAGGAGAACGTCCAAGCGATAGAATAGCTAAACGAAAAGGTATGTAAGGCTAGTCCCTTCCTTCTAAGGCATGACTCCTATGGCATGAATTCTCCTATTTTCCCATGACTTTCTTATATCCCGGAAATTATGAGTCTATGATTATAAAGAGCTTCACATGAGATAGAGAAACAGCAGATGTTATGAGAATGATAGTGATGATGATAAGTTAAGCCTAAAGATTCTAAAGCTAATGATTCTAACTATGATCCATTGATGTTGTTTATTGTATACACTCACCTTATGTGCCAATTCCTTCAAGGTGAGGCATAATGCTAACGAATGCTCCATAATGAAATCGGGGGTTCACGACCTTATGTCACCCAGATAAAGTATAGTTCTCTTCGAGTTTCTATGCATGCATTGTGATGAGTACATGATGATGATATTACACCGTGCCTATATGGCCGGGCAGACACCGCTAAGGTGGGCAGCATATACACCATGTCTAGATGGCATGGGTAGACACCACTAGTGGGCGGCATGAGATGGTCGCCCCGGAAGCCGGAGGCCTAGACGCAGGAGGCCTGGATGCGGGCTAATGATGATCACACCGTACCTATATGGTCGGGCATGAAAACTATATAGATATGCATACATGATATGATGATGTTTATGAACTGAGTTAGCATGCTTTATTTCTATCAAAATTGACGGTCAAGCAGACGATGATAGTTGTCCGTCACTTGATGTCTCCTTATTTCATTGATGTATTGTTGTTGTTTATGCCTTACATACTCAGTACAATGTTCGTACTGACGTCCTTTTATTTGGACGCTGTGTTCATGCCCACGGAGCAGACAGGAGACGGTCCGTATCCATAGTGAGCTCTCGGCCAGGACGGGGGGCACTCCATTATTCCGAAGATGCTATTTGATTTATTATTTTGTGTACATATTTGGGCACGACGGGGTCCTGTCCCGTCCATATGTCTAGTACTCTTGTAGAGGCTCGTAGATGCGTATGTGTGGGTAGTATGGTCTCACGATGTCCTTATTGTATGTATATCATTTTGATAGCCGAAGGGCTTATGTATATAAAGGTAAATATGTTTCAAAATGAAAATGGTTTTCCTATGATTATGAGCATGAGGCTAATGAATGAACGCAGGATGAGTAATAGAATGAGTGGTGCTCGGTGGTTAGCTCCGGGTACCCGTCAAGGCCCCTAGTCGGGTCGTGACAGTTCAAACTTAATAAGTGCTTCTCCGAAAGTACGGGGTGTAACATCCTTCCCCTTAAAACATTCGTCCTCGAATGTTGTAGCTTGCAAGCTTACGATGTTATCATTGATTTCTTGAAATGGTTTTCCTTCATTAGACCCTGATCTTCATACTCTTATAATATGTACTCATCAGTCTTCTTTCATGTTGCCCTAACTCTTTGTCGAACTCATCCGTAAGTTTCATAGCCTCATGTTCTTATGTATGTAACCAGTGGTCAACTGATATCCAGTTATCGTCCTGTTCTCATTAAGGTGGTCTTGGCTCATGATTGCTATGGCTCCCTGCCAATCTGTAAGTACCCTTAATTGTTGTACCCTTTTTACTGGCTCTTTATTTCTCTACTAGTAGACAAACTCTCTTGTTCAAATATGATATCTTTCCATGCTTACTTCTCTGGTGTTATTTTAGATTATCCCTTTTTGTACTCGTCGACCTTATATACATACCATATCATCTCCTTTTAATTCCTTAGTCGGACTCTTTAATTCCTTATAATATCATTATAGTTCAACCTATAGTAGTGCCCAGATGATTTGCGATAGCATTTCCTTGCTAATGACTTATTATTCTCAGTGATTATTTTACTTCAGATTGTCCATCCAGACTTCTTTTCATAATCAATCCATAACAACAACCTCAACATAATCCCTTATATACGTGTATATAATACTTCCTCATCATCATTATTATCCCTCGTAGCAAGATTATACTCATAACAAACTAATAATGATTGAATAGCAGAAGTGCTACTTAGTAGTAGAAACTCGAAGAGACAGATAGAGAGGGTACTCTTTCATACCTACTAACTCCTAGGATGAGAAGTAGGTCCCTTGTTTTTGGCAGGAAGAGAGCTCAAACTAATTTACAAGTCAAAATATCATCAAATTCATATTTGAACTTTTCCTCCAATTTCCTCTCCTCAAATCTTAACATAATTACAATATAAACTAACATGGAACTAAGATAAAATCTTACTTAATCAAAACTTCCTTTCAATACGAGTATATTTTCTTCTTAAGTCCTTGATTCTCTTATACCGGTGATCATTTGAGACTTAAATTAGTCTCTATTCTTCTTTGACTCCTTATTGCTATCCGTAGACCATTTTGTTGGCCATTTCATCACGGCGATTGTTTATATGGTTCTATAACATATGCTCTCACATTTGATATAACCGGTGACTTGTGATTTTGTCACACCCCTACTTTATGGGGCATGATGGGCACCCGACCCTTACTTAGGGCCGAGTGAACCCGCTGATCCTCGTGATACTCATAACCTTACTGGACTCTTAAATCGTGAAATGAATGCATAATGGAAGCTTTTCAAAGAACAACATGCTTTTCGTCTTTCTCAAATCAAGTAAAATCCGTAATCATATGAAATCTGTAACATAATGCATAATGATACATCGGCTTACATAGCCGCTTACAAGACTGACATGCTGTATACGTGACTCTGTCTGCAAAGTCTCTAACATGAACTAAGATACCATAGCATAGATACTCTGACTCGGCAGCACTCCGGAAGGAAATGGAGCTCGCCAATCCAGCTGGAACATCTCCTACTCATCTGTATACACCTGCGTGGCATGAAACGCAGCCCCCGAAGAAAGGGGGTAAGTACGGAATATGTACTGAACATGTAAAGCATGAAACACAGTAAACAGGATCGTACTAAAATAAGGAGTATAGAAAATTAGTACAGTAACCAGAAAACCACAAGGCTTACCTTTTAAACATAAATCATGCATGTCAATATCATATCCAATTCATTATGGGACTTAGAAACATAAGTGAATAATCATCAAGTACATATGCATGTATAACGTGTCCCGGCCCTCTAGTGAGGGACTCGGTAAATAAAATCATCATATACATGTACATATAACGTGCCCCGGCCCTCCAGTGAGGGACGCGGTGAATGAAGTCATCATATGCCATCCTGGCCGCCTCCTCCATATCATCATATCACCATCATATCATATAACGTGCCCCGGCCCTCTAGTGAGGGACGCGGTGAATATCATCATATACATATAACATGCCCCGTCCCTTTAGTGAGGGACGCGGTGAATATCATCATATACATATAACGTGCCCCGGCCCTCTAGTGAGGGACGCGGTGAATAATGCAGTGGAGTTGTGCACGAATACATGCCCTGGCCCGGGACGCAGTGAAAGAAGTAATAACAGCTCGCACGAGGAGAGTAGTGAGAAACCATATGCATATAAATCATCATTTTAGACTCGATAGATAAGTAAGTAGACAAATCAACGCTCGAGTATCCGAATAATAGTACACTCAGGACTCTTGAAATATCATTACGAAATATGTCACATAACGTCTCAGGGATCGTAAACATGTATCAAGCCAATCCGAGCCCGCCTACGAAAGTTACGGGCATTATCCATTAGAGAACACTTTACGAACATATAAAAGCAATCCGAGCCCGTTCATGAAAGTTACGGACATTATTCATTATAGAACTCTTTAGGAATAGAATCTCTTTATGCACCATGTACTATCCAATCATGCAAAGACTCGAGGGCAATATCCCAACTATATTAAGAATGCGAATATCAAAAAGTGAATAAGAATCGTAGACATGCTCGGAACTTAAGAATGGAGTTACCCCAAGGCTCGTATCATATCATATCTTACTTACATCTAAGACATGCCAAAAGAAAGAAGGGGTAAGCTTTACATACCTGTTCCACCTCTTATTAGCTAGGCTTATTCCTCCAAGATCGTAAGCCTACACTTAAAAGGATTCACACTAACGTTAGACTCTTTATTACACACTTGTTCCAAATTTCAAATTAGACTACTCTATATTCTCGCCGAAAATCGGGGCAAAGATCTCCCCTATTTATATGCCTAGCCCAAAATTATAATTCAGAAACCAATCAACAACAACAATAATACCAACATCAACAACACTATTATTCATACCAACATATTCGATAAACGTCCCACGCGACGTTTTTCAACATACAACAACAATATGCACTTTCTTCCATCCCAATTAAGGAGTATAATCTCATCAATACGCCAACAATGTTAGATACCATTTTTATATGCGTAAATCAGTCCATCCACACGGCCACAACACGTCCAAAATAGCCCATAAACACAACAACTACAATACAACATTCTATGACCTTTTCTCCATGACTAGTTTCATTTTTAAGGCTTGCTAGACCTTCAAATAAACTCAACATAAAAGATGGGATAAATAACATACCTTATGCTTGAAAAAACTCAGCCACATCAACCTTTTCCAATACCAAGCTTAAGTAGAAGCAAGAACAATCGCCTTTCACGGACTAGTTTGACGTAATCTTGTCAAATTCTTGATTTAGCGGACTATAATATTTGGGAGATGTTTTGAGAGGCTTCTAGGACTCTTTGGAATGTTAATATGCTGAAAAAAATGGGCTGATGGGGTATTTATAGCCCCCCTAGGTCGGTTCCACCGACTTATTCATGTGGGGCCCGCGGAACCATTTGGCAGCCTTGGGGTCTTGCTCTTAAAATGGCCATAACTCCCGATTCCGACATCGTGTGAGGGCCCACGACCTATGGTTGGAAATAAATTTCAATTATCTACAACTTTTATTTTGGTATTTTTCCAAATTCCAAACATATAATGCCGTTTTTGCCCCTCCAAGTCAACACACCCGAAAACGTATCCTTAAATCGCCCTTTTGGAGGGCTTATGTCCATATTTGGCTTATGGGTCCTTCTTAGGACTTGCTCAACTTTCCATGTACTACTTGTATCACTTATAATATATCCTTTACAAAATCCCGACATGTGGGCCCCACCTTAACTCATGGTTTCGAGGGCTATCATCGAGTGATCATGTTAACCGATTTACTTCATACACTCTCCAAATGTCATATATATGTTCTTATGCTCTGATAACATAATCTTCATCCATAATCCTTGTATAACTCCGCTCTCCCCTGAGCTCATACTAAGCCGTCCACAGTCTTGATAACGCGGAATTTTCCAAGGTGTAACATCCTTCCCCCCTTAGAAACATTCGTCCTCGAATGTTAAACTAGTCTTACAGGGTCTTATAGGCACTTCGGGGGAGTTCCTTTTATAGCTACCACATACAGTTTATTTATCAATCAACACAACCACTCTAGGAATTCAGATTACCTGTAGGCATAGGAAATAAGTAGGGATACTTATTCTTCATCTCCTCTTCGGCTTCCCAGGTCATCTCCTCCCTGTTATTGTTCCGCCACAATACCTTAACGGAAGTCACGTTTTTAGCACGTAACTTTCTCGCCTGACGATCCGGTAGCTACAGGGTTTTCCTCGTACGCTAGCTCTTCTGCTACCTGGACATCATCCACAGAGAGTACCCTAGAAGAGTCATACTTACGCAGAGTGCGAGGTAAGTTTGTCATGAAGTCCATATTCTGGAATCTTCAGCCTCATGTATTTCTTCTCGACTCCTTTAAAAGACCTTAGTTGTCACTCTACCTTTTGCTCTTAGTCTCTATCTTTGGAGTTAGTTATCAAGTAGCAATGAAGTCCCCTCATATAGTAACTTTACATAGCCGCTCCTTGCGTTAACTATCATCGGCTGGTATAATCCTCGAAAGAATTTGACATATAAATTCACCATCTCTTAGTAACCAAACTAGTTCGATCATCTTGCTTAAAATCGTCTTGTAATCCCCTTTTTTACTCAACTTGTAACATTCTAGGCACATTATCTCGTGTCGTCTCTTTATCTTTAATTCAAACTCTTCTATTGTCCCTTTGCTCAGATCTTGCCCTTAACTTTCCGGTCACTCATTTTGTGGCAATCTTTACACGAATATACGGAGGTGCTCAAATTAGCCCAAGAAATACCTTAGCGTGGCTTCACTAATCCTTATGTTTTACTTTGTCTTCGCCCCTCTTATCTTACAACCGGTATCGGGACAGATCTTTGGTTCAACCATAGCCATGTCCTGTTTGTCCTCAGTACTAATTCTAGCTCGGTCATTTAGCTTGAACCACCTTTACCTCCTTCCTTAATGCACTCGGAATATTATAACCGTATTGTTATTACTGAATCCAACTTTTCTCATTAAGTATTCGTTTGGTCTCCTCCCTAGCATATAAATATTCATAGGTAACATAACTACCCTTGTACGACTTGTATAAAGCATATTCAATCTTAGTCACGATCTTTCCTTCTCCTGGTTCATGCTACTTCACATATCCCCTTCCGTACCAACATTCGCTTATGGCCTATTTTGTCATACTCCTTTCCCTTCCGTTATTCACTCCTTTGATTTTCTCACTTCCTACTATAGGGGGTTTTCTATCTTTCTCCCTTGCTACTTATAGGTCGCAGTATCATTTAAGATCTCCACAATTCATTCTCAGCACTATCTCAATTACCATCCTGACTTCTACCCCTTTATTGCTGGCTTTTAGATCTTACTAACTTGTCTCAGCAAGGAATCTTACCTGTAGCCCAAACATCCGTATCAAATATATTGTAGTGTCGATTGTCCCATCTTACACTTGCATCTCTCGCACCCGCTTCCCCCTTTAAGGGTGTACTTATACTATTACCCGATTATACTTTGCCCTATGTCCGTATTTCCAATCTCAATTAGGCGGCACTTTTATTCCGACATTTTGATCCCCTTGCCTTCCACCTACTCACCTTCTTCTTTTTTCCAAATATCATTGTATTAGAACTTTCCAAGCTTAACCTGTAGTGAAAACAGCATCAGCTTGCCTTGTAACATTTGTGCCATTTATATTTTTTTTCTCACTTGAACTTCGTTACCCTGCCCGATTAATGCCTTCCATATACCGCCACGTTGGTTGCCGGAATACACATATCCGCTGATATAGCCACGTACGGGATATCATGTGCATACCTATATATATATAATTACTACTATCCTGCTCACAAAATACTTCCAAACGCTATTCAACTTACCCTGCTTCTAGAGCTGTGATGCACCTTCTTTCTCTTCACTGGTTCAGTCTGCCTCGTCCTATGTGACCTCTTAAGGTTTCCGCCCACTCTGTATACCCTAATTTCCCTTAGGCTACTCTAGCTTCCCCTTTGGTTCTCCTGTGTCTGACTTATAGAACTTTTAGTACACTTCCCAGGGGGTCACCCATCCTAAAATTTCTCTCATTCCAGTACGCTTAACCTTGGAGCTCTGATAAGATACGATGCTTTAGTGCTAGTAAGATAGCGTCCACCTCACCGCATGACCTTCATCACATAATCTGGAGTAAGTTGAAGTCTTAACAGATTTCGAAACGTTCTCATAACACATCTCCCTCCGAATTAGAAAGGGTCTCTTACTCTTCTGACTCCACAATTACTATTTTAGCCTTTTTCAATCCTCAATATTCACTTTTCACCTATGGATATGACTACTTTCCGTCCTAGACTTCCAGATTCCCAATGGTGATGAACACATCTTGATCGCCGTAACTTATAAATACTTGGCTATCGGCCTTTGGATTTCTGCACTCATTTTACCTCGTTCCTTATCCTTTCTATAACCGAGTCTTTCATAGTCCCGTCACTTATAGTACTCGTATCCTTGGCTACACATGTCATGGTCTATTACTACACTGTTATCTCTCTTTCTTCTTATTACCTTCTTCCAATTACTCTTTCTTTTCTTACACTTGCTATCATTTCCGTTATTATATAACCCTTATTCCAAACTTTCCCTACAGAACTTAGTAAGCCTTCCTTATTCGTTCTATAGCTCGCTTTTCCGTTTCACACTTGCCTTTATATTCTAGCTACATAGATCACATCATAGCTTTGGCCACCTTCTCACTAGGCTTTACTTATTTTCATAACAATCCTCATTATATTCACATTATATCTTATTCGTAATCAATCCTATGATATAACACTTCTTAACCCTTTACCCTTTCTGATCAACTTTATCCTTAATATTTCACAGCTGTCTTATCAATACATTCATATCCATCACAATTCTTTTCCTCTGTACTCTTGTCTTAATCATACTATTACTTCTTTTAACTATAAGCTCGTCATAATTCATCCCTGCTTATCAATTCAGTCGGTACCTTAAATAACACTCCATCAAGATTTACCAGCCCTTTTCTAAATCACCTCTTAGGATTACAAGCCCTCTCCAAATTCTTTTACCATATCGATATCGACCTTCTAATTATTATTATCCTCAATTCAGCAATTAACTTCTTTCTCGATGTCAGCCGTACTCGCAACTTAGTCAAATCCTATCATTACTATTAGTACGACCTTTCAAGTCATATCACAAACCTGTATCTCATTCTCTTTTTATTTCCAGGAAAATTTTGCGCAGTTTTCTCGTAATTGTTACTATCTCAAAACTCGCACGCAGAAATACCAACAATGCCTCATATATATATAGGCCAACATATATATACATATATCATATCATATCACGGCCCACACGGGGCTCCCAATATCAACAACAAGATTTAAAAATGATGAACATACCTCGTATGCCCAACTCAAACTGCACCGGTTACACTTTCTTGTTTACTTTCCCTTTTAATCTTCAACTTGTATCTCAATCGTACTTCAACATCTTACCCGACTTATATCTTTCATACCTTTGCTTACCTGCGTTCTTTGTAACTTCCAATATTGCTAGTCACTTTCTTCTGTCGATGCCATTCTTCTGCTGAAATCAAAGGTTAGTATAAGGAATCTCATTCCCGATGACTTGGCTCTATGGCACGATCTCGTATGTGAAAGAAGAGTAACCACCCTAGATGCCCGTAGCCTCCCGTTTATAAATGTGGCGCGCTTCACACCATAAACAGGACTCTACCGGACACGACTTTGCGTACAACCCCTAGGACGAATCGCTTCCGATACCAATTTGTCACACCCCTACTTGATGGGGCATGATGGGCACCCGACCCTTACTTAGGACGAGCGAACCCGCTGATCCTCGTGATACTCATAATCTTACTGGACTCTTAAATCGTGAAATGAATGCATAATGGAAGCTTTTCAAAGAACAACATGCTTTTCGTCTTTCTCAAATCAAGTAAAATCCGTAATCATATGAAATCTTAACATAATGCATAATGATACATCGGCTTACAGCAGCCGCTTACAAGACCGACATGTTGTATACGTGACTCGTCCGCAAAGTCTCTAACATGAACCAAGATACCATAACATAGATACTCTCGACTCTAAGCAAAGACCGGAAGGAAATGGAGCTCGCCAATCCAAATCTTCGGAACATCTCCTACTCATCCGTATACACCGCGTGGCACGAAACGCAGCCCCCCGAAGAAAGGGGGTCATTACGGAATATGTACCGAGCATGTAAAGCATGAAACACAAGAACAGATCGTACCGAAATAAGGAGTATAGAAAATTAGACAAGAATCAGTAAAACCACAAGGCTTGCCTTTTGAAACATAAATCATGCATGTCAATATCATATCCAATTCATTATGGGACTTAGAAACATAAGTGAATAATCATCTTGTACATATGCATATATAACGTGTCCCGCCCTCTAGTGAGGGACTCGGTAAATAAAATCATCATCATATACATATACATATAATAGTGAGGAACTCGTGAAATAATCATATATATACCGTACCCGACCCTCTAGTGAGGGACTCGGTGAATGGAATCATCATATGCCATCCTGGCCACCATCCCCATATCATCATATCATCATCATATCATATAATGTGCCCCGACCCTCTAGTGAGGGACGCGGTGAATATCATCATATACATATAACGTGCCCCGGCCCTCTAGTGAGGGACGCGGTGAATAATGCAGTGGAGTTGTGCACGAATACATGCCCTGGCCCGGGACGCAGTGAAAGAAGTAACAACAGCTCGCACGAGCAGAGTAGTGAGAAACCATATGCACATAAATCATCTTTTAAGACTCGATAGATAAGTAGACAAATCAACGCTCGAGTATAAAATGATAGTCATATTAAATCCGTTCTAAATATCATTATGACTATGTTAAAGAGAATCTTAGAGATCGTAAACATGTATCAAGCCAATCCGAGCCCGCCTATGAAAGTTACGGGCATTATCCATTAGAGAACACTTTACGAACATATCAAAGCAATTCGAGCCCGTTCATGAAAGTTACAGACATTATTCATTATAGAACTCTTTAGGAACAAGAACTTTTATGCAACATGTACTATCCAATCATACAAAAGACTCGAGGGCAATAGCCCGACTATATTAAGAATGCGAATATTAAAAAGTGAATAAGAATCATAGACATGCTCAGAACTTAAGAATGGAGTTACCCCAAGGCTCGTATCATATCATATCTTACTTACGTCTAAGACATGCCAAAAGAAAGAAGGGGTAAGCTTTACATACCTGTTCCACCTCTTATTAGCTACGCTTATTCGTCCAAGCTCATAAGCCTACACTTAAAAGGATTCACACTAACGTTAGACTCTTTATTGCACACTTGTTCCAAATTTCAAATCAAACTACTCTATATTCTCGCTCGAAAATCGGGTAAAGATCTCCCCTATTTATATGCCTAGCCCAAAATTATAATTCAGCAACCAATCAAAAACAACAATAATACCAACATCAACAACACTATTATTCATACCAACATATTCCATAAACGTCCCACGCGACATTTTTCAACATACAACAACAATATGCACTTTCTTCCATCCCAATCAAGGAGTATAATCTCATCAATACGCCAACAATGTTAGATACCATTTTTATATGCGTAAATCAGTCCATCCACATGGCCACAACACGTCCAAAACAGCCCATAAACACAACAACTACAATACAACATTCTATGACCTTTTCTCCATGAATAGTTTCATTTTTAAGGCTTGCTAGACCTTCAAATAAACTCAACATAAAAGATGGGATAAATAACATACCTTATGCTTGAAAAAACTCAGCCACATCAACCTTTTCTAATACCAAGCTTAAGTAGAAGCAAGAACAATCGCCTTTCACGGATTAGTTTGGCGTAATCTTGTCAAATTCTTAATTTATCGGACTATAATATTTGGGAGATGTTTTGAGAGACTTCTAGGACTCTTTGGAATGTTAATATGCTGAAAAAAAGGGCTGATGGGGTATTTATAGCCCCCCTAGGTCGGTTCCACCGACTTATTCATGTGGGGCCCGCGGAACCATTTGGCAGCTTGGGGTCTTGCTCTTAAAATGGCCATAAATCCTGATTCCGACATAGTGTGAGGGCCCACGACCTATGATTGGAAATATATTTCAATTATCTACAACTTTTATTCTTGGTGGTTTTTCAAATTCCAAACTTATAATGCTGTTTTTGCCCCTCCAAGTCAACTCATCCGAAAACGTTTCCTTAAATCGCCATTTTGGAGGGCTTATGTCCATATTTGGCTTATGGGTCCTTCTTAGGACTTGCTCAACTTTCCATGTACTACTTGTATCACTTATAATATATCCTTTACAAAATCTCGACATGTGGGCTCCACCTTAACTCATGGTTTTGAGGGCTATCATCGAGTGATCATGTTAACCGATTTACTCCATACACTCTCCAAATGTCATATATATGTTCTTATGCTCAGATAACATAATCTTCATCCATAATCCTTGCATAACTCCGCTCTCCCCTGAGCTCATACTAAGCCATCCACAGTCTTGATAACGCGGAATTTTCCAAGGTGTAACATCTGTGATTTCACGACTTGCGAGGTACTTTCTAATCTCAGGTAGCACTGTTGTCTTGCTATCCATAGGCACACTATCTTCCTTTCCATTGGAGATCATTGAAATTCCTATAATTATTCCTCTTGTTAAAACTTTCATCTTTTCTAGTGCTAATATTTCCTTTTTAGTAATCCAGATTGTCCTCTATACTTATTCCTTGGTCAGCATGCAGACCCTTCTTACTCCTTTCGTTACCTCTTGGAGTATATTACTGCATATTTAAATGTAACTAAAATTTCTCCGGTGCGAGCAATTCAAATCATAGTTTGGAAACATAACATGTCGCATTGACAAAACTCATTCTCTTTGATCTGCTAATCCCTTCATCATCTTGTCATGCTTCCTTTCCCATATTTGTCCCATAATATACTTGTATTCAATCTATTCCCACTTTCTTTTAATAAATTCTTGATATATCAGTATCTCTCGAACTTTGGATCCTTCAAGCCAGTACATTTTCCTCTTTTGAATTTGGGAATACTGTAATTCATCTCAGAACTGAATCTGTCCCCCCCCCCTCCTTAAAGATGTTCTCATATACCAGTAACATTCGAATATTAGCCATCTTTGGTAGTCATCTGGCAAACTTTAGTGGTCCTTCAACTCCTCTATTCCATATTATGCCGGAGTTCCTTTCATTGCATGGTTTAACTTATTTCCTTTTTGCTAACTGAATTTTTGTACTAAGTCAAATGTTTACACATATCGAATACAATTCAGATGCTTTCTTTATTGATCACCTCTTCCATTCATAACTAACAGTCCCCTAGGCTAATGAATCAATGATGATATCGAAATTCGTTAGACTCCTTATGGAGTGTCCGACTATATAGCGCTCCTCCAGCTCTATTCTTCCTTCATAGCTATCTTTTGACTAACATCCTTGAGATTCTTCTTGCTCTTAGTCCCTAATTCCAGTTTATATCTATACCTATTGTTATTATACTTCAATGTTGTTTATCAAGATCCTTTTCTGAGATCTTCGCATTCGTCCTGTATCACATGTTGCCATACTCTATCCTTCCTGCTTACTTACTTTAAAAATTTATCCGAATGGCTCTTCACCTCTTCCGCCGCCTTAACCCTTTTCTCGGAAACTTTACTCGACCCATACTAGCAACATACTTCCCTTGCTTACACTTCTCTTCTTCCTATGGCATTATAATCTTCTTACTCTTATGTATACATATTCTTCTTCCCCTGATAATGTTGCATCATGATTATCCAACTTTACATTCGGAGAAAACAATATCAATCTGCCCTGTAGCGCTTGCTACCTTAACTTCAATACCCAGCTCAATCAATACCTTTAGCATATCGTAAGATCGATCGTAAGGGCACGCATAATATTTAATGTGGCCACACATGAGTTATCGTTTACATCGCTTATTAGTACCTCACCTACAAAATATCCCAATGCTATTTAAAATTGTCCTGAATCTGTGGCTTTAATGCATCTCCTCTCTTTTTGCCTAGCTAGCCATACTCATACCCCACGATCATTTAAAGTTCTAATCGTAAGGCTCATATGCTCCTACTTTCCTTCGGGCTATTCAGGTTTCTCATATTTTTCGTATGTCTGAATCTATAGGACTTCTTGGCATATTTTCTAAGTCTTGATTATGAGCCTCTGGCAATATAGACTTAATGAATGATCTTCACTCGAACACCTACTCTTCTTTCCTTTTTATTCATAAGCCGGCATCGCTCTTATTTTTTCTGTCGTGAAGTGATCTTCACCACATCTGTCTGAAAAATCAAGGTAAAGCTTCTTATAAGGATCACATCCGTCCTTTTTACTGCTACATGGTCTTTTATCACATATCTTTAAAACCAATTTGAAGTTCAAATGGGAAATCCAAATAAAACCCTGTAATGCATTTCCCCCGAGGTTGGAAAAGTCCCTTACTTTGCTGGTTGGATAAATACTATCGTAACCTTTTAAACTTCCAATATCTAGAAAACTTTCATAACCACAAGTCAACACACACGACTGCTTATCATTCCTAGTCCCAAGGTTCCTAATTGTCACGACCCGGCTACGGGCCATGACAGGTACCTGGGGCTAACCACCAAACACCGTTTATTCTACAACTCATTCATACACATCTTGTATTCATTCATATTTCTTATGCTCATAATCGTAGAAAAACTATTTTTCATTTGAAACATATTTACCTTTATATACATAAGCCCTTCGGCTATTAAAATAATATATGCATATGATGAGAAACTGTGAGACCATACTACCCACACATACGTATCTACGAGCTTCTACTAGAGTGCTAGACATATGGATGGGACAGAACCCCATCGTGCCCAAAATATATATATACCAAAAGAATAATCAATGGCACCTCCGGGACAATGGAGTGCTCTCAAGTCAGCTAATAGCTCCTATGAGTCTGGATCACCTCCCTGTCTACCTGTGGGCATGAACACAGCGTCCAAAGAAAATGGACGTCAGTACGAACATTGTACTGAGTATGTAAGGCATAAACAATAATAATACGTCAATGAAATAAGGGAGCATCAAATAAGGAGCAACCTGTAACTGGCTGTCAATTATAAAAGAGATAATGCATGCTAGCTTACTTCATAATCATCATCATATCATGTATGCATATATGTATAAGTTGCCCGACCATACAGGTACGGTGTGATAATTATTAGCCCGTGTCCAGGCCTCCCGCGTCCGGGGTACCATCTCATGCCGCCCACTAGTGGTGTCTGCCCATGCCATCTAGACATGGTGTATACACTGCCCGCCTTAGGGGTGTCTGCCCGGCCATATAGGCGCGGTGTAATATCATCATCATGTACTCATCATAATGCATGTATAGAGACTCAAAGACAACTGTACTTTATCGGGGTGACATAAGGTCGTAAACCCCGATCCCATAATGGAGCATTTACAAACATTCTGCCTCACCTTGAAGGAATTAGCATATAAGGTGAGTGTATGCAATAAACAACATCAATGGACTATAGATTTCATAATTAGCTTTGTAGGAACAACATATCATGGACTCTAGAAACTTTAGACTTAAGCTCATCATCATCATTATCGTGCTCATAATGTAACTTCGTGCTCATAATGTAACTCTTATCTCATATGGCTATTCATGAACATAGACTCTTAGTTTTCCGGAATATAGGAAATTCTTGAGGAAGGAGGAAACTCATGCCATAAGATTCATGCCTTAGAAAGAAAGGACTAGCCTCACATAACTCTTTCATTTAGCTATTCTATCGTTTGATCGTTCTCCTTCGATGCTCGCGTTTCTACCTTTAAGAGAATTCGCATTAACATTAGCTAATTGATTATAAGAACGTGCTTACTAAAGCTAGAGAAAATTGGGCAGAATTTCCTTTGTTTATACAACTTTCCTCATATTACATATCAACTCCCAAACATCCATAACAACATTCACAATATTATAAGCAACAATCATCATTCATCTGCATTATCCATATCTCTCAGTTTCACTTCATTCCCCATAATCATGATCATAGTTCACTATCGCGTTCTTTTACTGTCACACCCCAATCCTCATCAGGGCGTGACGGGCACCCGACTCTCGTCAGAGTCGAGCGAACCCTTAAACGTCGACTCTAAATTTTTTTTTTTTTTAAAATTATAAAATGGAATACTAAAATTTACAAACAGCTCAAAATATCTCAAAACATAATGTATACATATACACGACGTAGAATAAGGCGAGCCAAAAGGGCCTCCGCCATTTCTGTACACAAAATAACGGCCGACAAGGCCAAACAAGAACCCCCGACTCCACACCTTTGTTAAGACTTCTAAAGAGTATGACCTGCAAATATATACACAGAGATATACCAAAATAAAAACAGCCTCCGGAACAAAAGGAGCTGTCTGACTCCCAGTGGCGACTCCCCCTAAGTAGCTGGATTCCCCTGATGCGTCCCTGAACCTGCGGGCATGAAACGCAGCCCCCGAAGAAAGGGGTCGATGCGGAATATGTGAATATGTAAAGCATCAATGAAGCAAGAAATAGACAAGCACGACGAAGAACAAGTTTAGGCTACACGACATGAGTATAATATTTAAGTAAAATATTAAGTAAAAATAGTCCCTTCGGACGGCCGCTTCGGCCTAATAATAATAATAATAGCAATAATAATAATAATAATAATAATAATAATAATAATAATAATCCTTCGGGCATACCGGTCCAACATACGTCTATCTGGCCCCGTCGGACATGCCGGCCCCGATATAAATGATGGCCCCTTCGGGCATGCCGGTCCAACATACGTCTATCCCGGCCCCATCGGACATCCGGCCCCGACATTAATCCTAGCCCCATCGGGCATAGGCATGCCACTCGTGACATACGGCTACCCTGGCCCCATCGGGCATGCCACTCGTGACATAGTACTAATCCTAGCCCCTTCGGGCGTAATAATAATAATAATAATAAAATTTCGCACCCCCTTCGGAGTGGTTTTGGAAAGTTTTATCAAAATATCACACTCCCATCGGAGTGGTTTTGAAAAGTTTTATTTAAAATATCTCACTCCCATCGGAGTGGTTTTAAAAAGTTTTATTTAAAATATCTCACTCCCATCGGAGTGGTTTTAAAAAGTCTTGAATAATAAAATACTGCTTAATGAGGTCATTTATAAAAGTTTCAAGGCAGTTCGGTCACATTTCTGCAAGTTATAGATGTTTGAGCATTCTCCCAACAAAATGTAAGGATCCTAGTTCAATCGCCTTTGAATGAATAGTGCTCAATTTCAGGATCGAATTTCCATGAGCAAAATAACCCTCGAGGCTCGAATTCAAGCCTAGTATACCTAGGACATGCCAAAAGAAGGAGAGGGATAGCTTCACATACCTTACGGGTGTCTTATGCTCTCTTAAACTCAAGTTCCGTTTCGTCCAGAATCTGCAAATGGTCACCTTTACCAGTTACTATTCATGAGAGTTAGCATTTCAATAACAAGTTCATACTTGACTACCGAAATTTCGGCAGCACCTCCCCTAAATATCTAACATCCCCGAGGATTAAACTCGGCTTAAAAGGCAACAACCAATCCAACAACAACATCAACAACACCAATGAACACTACAAAACACATATTAACATAAATAGTCTTTCTTTCAACATACTACATCAACTTCCATTCTAACTTCATACGTCTCATCCGATATCGACGTTTTCACATTTCTCTACTAATTCAAGACCATTCAAACACATTTCAACACATTTCACATTATTCTACCAAATATGCAAAAATTCCATCAAACCATAATTCACTCAAAACTTAGGTTCTCAACGTAAATATTCATAACATGATTCCATCTTCTAATTTCATCATCCATAATCATAATTCATACCTCAAACCATTACTTCCATAATTAAATAGAAACCATATAAAATCATAAAATTTTCCATAACAACATACATGCCAACTTCAACACCAAATTGGCTCATTAACCTTTCTTTTCATCACAACATCCCAACACAATTAACAAGCAAAATAAAATCAAATCTACTTCTCCTCCACCTCAAGTGGCTCACTTACCACATGCATATTCCACACACACACACGCCCATGCACACACACGTCACACTTTCATAATTCCCGTCTAATTCTAATCATCATAACATATAAATTCATTTCATAACATGAAATATAAGAATTTTACCTTTTTCTTAAAATTTCAACTTTCCAAACGGCGTTCTTTCTCAAAACCAACTATACCACGTCGTAGAGCACCTCAAGCTTGTTAAGAATCCAACAAGAGATGAATTTTTGAACCAAGGATTAAGGCAAGAAAAATTTTCTCCTTTTTTTTTTTTTTTTTTCTTGGAGCCGATTGTCTCCTTCTTTTGTTTCTTGATTTTTCTTTGTTTTTCTCTTGAAGTTTCATGAACCACTCCACCTTATAAATATTTAACACATGGGAAAATTAATTAAACCCATGGGCCTTGCCACCATGGCCGGTAATCCCCCTAATTTTGGAGCCCAAATTTTCTTTTCATGAATTGGGCCCAATAGCTAGAATCCTTATTTCAAAATTGCTTAAACAAATTTTTCAAAATTCAATTTTACCCTTAGGCCTTCTCCGGTGTTTTTCGCGTTCAAGCTTCCATAACCGGTTCACACATGCTAAGAAAAATCCAAATATGGCCTTATTTCTTACAAGCAAAAATTATTCCAAACTTTCCAAATGTGCAAAAATGCCGGATATAACATTTACATATAATCCTTTTCCCATGTTCTAAATGTCATTCATAACCTACTTACAATCACAACATATCAATAATCATGATTCAATCCAAGCTATGGCTCAACAATGACACTATTCCCACATTTATGACCCATTTTCTATATTCTTCTACAATCCAAGTGTTTCAACTTCTTAATACCTTAAACAACATTAAAATACCATAAAACTTACCTTAGATAATGGAAGAATAAGCCTTGGTGGAAATACTCTTC
>NW_026714425.1:0-24202 GCF_029784015.1 Lycium ferocissimum
CCAAGCTCGGATCCTAAGAGGTGAAATTACCCCGAGGCTCGGGTCGTAGCCTAATTAGCACTAAGACATGCCAAAGAAGAGAAATGTTACGCCTTACATACCTATTTCCGCTGCGAAAACTAAGTCCAAGCCTCGACTCTCGGATGCTCCAAGATCTACATAACGCCAAATATATTAACATTAGCCATAAGCCTTTAGGCATTCAATTTCAAACGAACATTAAATTCTACGAAATTTTGCGACATTTCCACATAAATACACAACCACGAGATTTCAACTCGGCTAATTTAAACGACAACCAAACCCGACAGCAAACTACTGATATCAATAATCAATTCCCAATGCATTCAACATTACTAGTTCTTCCTACACGACTTTAACAACATACATACTATTCCGACAACATTCATAATGTATTCATTTCAACCACTTACGTTCAAACTAATGTCAACGTTTATACATTCGATTACCAATCCAAACCCATTCAAACCATATACAAGAACACTTTAAGCAATTCATACAATATTTCAAACAACCAAACATTATTCGACTCACTTTCGAAGCGCCAACCCGGGGCATCCACATCCATATTCCTTTCTCCCAAATTCATGCATTACACTAATAATCCACACATTAACAAGACAATTCTCATACATACGAAAATCACATAAAATTCGCATAAATTTCCAAATCATCCCATAACCAACGTAACATTACTTTGAGTCATTAAACTTGCATTTTTCCTCTAAAATCCATAACGACGATAACGAAAATATTAACGACAATTTGTTCATTCACCACTACACTAAAGGGAACCCTACGGCCAACATCAAACACCCACACAAAGATGATTTTCATTCTTTTCTTCACACTTCCAACAATAAAAACATGCTAATTAGAATTAATACATTGCCTTTAACACAATACACATACACACGGCCAACTACCTTCCACACGGCCCAACTTCAACTTCTTTTCTAACATGAATTTCTTCCGTTTTAGCATACTACGACACATATAAACCATGTATAACACATAAAACAAGATTAAAACTCACCTTCCTTCAACTTCTCAACTTGCCCAAAGTTGGTAGATAGAAAACGAGTAAACTATGCCCGAAACAACGACTCCGCGTTACTTAGCACCCTTGAATTAACAAGTTTGCTTGAAGAATTTATTTTCTTAATGGCTAGAAATTGATCTTGGTTTTCCACTACCTTGGCCGAATAGGCCCTTTTCTTGCTCCTCCAAGTTTTTCTTGATGGTTCTTGAAAATTCTAAGTGTGGAATGAGTAATTAGATGACTAAGTCATCTTTTAAGTGGCTATATTTTCACCATCCATGTGGTCATGGCCCACCCAAGGTGGCCGGCCACATGGTGTTTTTATTTTTTATTTTATTTTTTTGAATTTTCAACCTTCCAAAATTAGCACACTTACTATAAATGGAAAATTTCCTCAGTGTTTCCTTAACATTTTCATACCATTAAAATCATACACAATTTAAGCCTTTAAAACATGCAAAAGTCTCTATTTCATATCCCGGAATAGTCTTGTCCTTAACTTATCAAAATTGACTCGGATTATCCCGACGTACGAAATACGGGATATAACAGGTACTCAGTTTACGGCTAATTTCTGAAAGTCCTTCCAAGAGGGTTGTTATATCCCGTAAGTTCGCACATTCGGATAGTTTGAAATCGTTGCGACGAGATAAGGACAAGGCTACATTTTGATCTTGTTAAACTTACATGAGTTGGATATGGAAGTATCGATGTGGAAATATTAAGAAAAGCTAGGGGTAAAAGTGGAAATTCGCAAAATGGCTTATGGAAATATTGAGAAAGGCTAAGGGCAAATTGGGAATTTTGGAAAGATGAAGATTCATGAAATTCATGAAATCATCCATGTGGTCATGTGGGTCCCACACATGGTTTGGCACAATTTAATTAGTCCAACCCATGGACACTTGGATGGTTCAACTTGGAGCATAAAAGATGACTTATTAGTCATCTTCCTCCATCAAACACTTAGAAAAAAAAAAAAAGAACAAGAAGGTGAAAAAGGCCACCATATTCGGCCATAGAAAAAAAAATTCAAGACCAAAAATTTGCCCTTCCGAAATTATTTCTTCTTAATAAAACCACTAATTGAAGGGTCCTCATCGACGTGGAGTTGTTGTTTGGGGCGATAGACCATTCTTTTCAACATTTGAGAACCCTAGGCAAGTTGGAAGTTGAAGAAGAAAGGTAAAATTAAGCTTGTTTATGGATTATGAATGATGTGTTTATGTTGTAGTATACTAAAATGGATGAAAATCATGAAATATGGTATGTAGAAAGTGAGACCGTGTGGTGTAGGTGTGGCCGTGTATATGTATGTTGTGTTGGAAGTGTTGAACAATTCTATTCTAGCATGTTTGGTTGTTATAGTGTGTTGAAATGGAAGAGAATCATTAGTATGGTGTGTGTATGGTGTGGCCGAAAAATGGGCCATTGTGTGTGACAAGAATGTAATAATTTTATGTAGTAGTTTGATTGTCGCCGTTATGAATGTTAAGCTTAAAATGAAAGTTTAATGAACTAAGTTGAAGATTGTAAATGATTTGGGCGTTTGGCACTTTAAGGTACTTTTTATGGAAATGTTGTATCTATGGAAATGACATTGTAAATATGTGGATGGTTGATGTAAAGAATGAATTTGGAAATTAAAAATGTATTATGGATGTTGTATTGAGTTTGGAGTAGTTTTCGGCCAATTGGAGTAGTTGTTGGATTGTTTGAACGTTTATGTGATTTGATTAGAATGTTTTGAATGTCGTTGGAACGAGTTCGGATTAGTATTTGAACGAATAAAGAATAATGTTGGATTGGATGTAAGTGATTACTTTGAAGACTATGAATGTTGGCAACTTATGTAAGAGAACGTTATTGATGTTAGAATGTGTTTTGGATTGGATATTGTTGTTGTTGATTGTTGTTGTTGATATTGTGTCGTTGAATTGGCCGAGTTGAATCCTCGGGGACGTTATATTTATAGGGGAAGTCTTTGGAATTTCTATAAACAAGCACTACTTCCAAATTTTAGCCTTAAGGCTTATAAATGACAAATTGGTAAATGTGACCAATTACTGATTTTGGAGGAAACGGGAATTGAGTTTTGACAAGCTTAAGAAGCGAATAAGGTATGTAAAGCTCCACCCTTCCTTCTCTTGGCATGTCCTAGATGTAATAGGTTTGGATTCGGATCTCGGGGACGACTCTACTCTTTGGAATCTACGTCCAAATTTACCCCTTTTTCATTCGGCGAATTGAATTGAAAATGTCTTGTTTTGTTGAAATAAGTGCTTAAACATCCGTAGTTTGCCCAAATGATATTGGAGGGCCTAGAATCCTATGTATATGACCTCGTAAGGCCTAACGACCATAGTTTGGGGTACGCCGCCTCAATTTGACCGAGGCGGGGCCCACGCATTCGAGATCTCCCTATGTAGCCTTGTTTGGTGTATTTGTGTGATTTTGAAAAGAGAACTTTTGACCATTGCTCCGACTACTATAAGATAATTATTTTAACTACTTCATTGGGTTTTATAATACATTTTGACACATAAGAACGATTTCAGAAGGTTGTAACTTTTGTATACTAATTCGATAAATGCGAAACTTGCCTCTGCATTTTTCGATGTTAGTAAATGTATTTGGCCATTGGATTTTGGAAGGTAACCTAATTATTTATTTGCCCCATGTATGTGAGTTTGATATGTGACTATGATTATGGGGTTCGGTTTGGTATGTTGTTACCATTTGGGTTCTGGCGCGGTATATGTGTATATGTGGTATTACCGCTTTGGGTTCTGGCCGCGGTATATGTGTATAGGTAATATTACCATTTGGGTTCCTGGCCGCGGTATGTGTATGCGATATTACTCTTTGGGTTCTTGGCCGCGGTATGTATGTATATGTGGTATGTAATATGTGGTGATTCGAGGATATGATATGTCTTGATCGGATGATATAGCATGATATGTGGTAGGATGTATGATAACATGACGGTACGTTTGTGATTATTATTCTTTTATTTATTATTTTATTTATGGATCGGGCCGTACGTTCCTCGGCATTCGGTTAACATCAGTTTCTATGACGTGTTCTATTTTCTACATATGTGGGACGGAAATATTTTTTTAAAAAAACAAAGTTAAGTATTTTGGCATTTGGGTTATTATGCGTACGTGTGATTTGTACACCTTACATTTCGGTTATGACTTCATTTTTGTATTTCGGTTATGACTTCGCATACTCGCTTTGCATACTCAGTACATTCTCCGTACTGACCCCCTTTCTTCGGGGGCTGCGTTTCATGCCCGCAGGTACAGACGCACTACTTGGTGATCCGCCGGTTTAGGCCACCCTCTCTGTTGTTGAAGTGCTCCTTACTTCCGGAGCCGTATTTTGGTATATACTTTTACATTTGTACATATTTGTCTATTCGGGGGTACGGCGGGGCCTGTCCCGTCATATGATTCGTCATTCTGTTTAGAGGTACGTGGATAAACGTGTGTGGGTTGTGCCCGATCGGTTTGGTTAGACTTGTATGATACGTGTGTTGGGCGGTTTCACTCGCCATAGCGGCCTTGTCGGCCGTATATATATATATGTTGTTGTTGGCCTGTGTGGCCTTTGTTGGTATTTTACGCGTGCGGGGTTATTTTTGGATAGTCGGAAAAACAAGGAAACTACGCAAAATTTTTACGGTAACAAAATAAATTTGAAACACGGCCTTACCGGTTTCTGATATATCTGTATTTGTGATTGCGACAGTGTGATGTTACATTTGATATTTGTGTACGCATAGACCGGTGTTGTGATTCTGATGTATATATGTGTTCGGGTGCCCAGTTCGGGTACTAGTCGCGGCCTACGGGGTTGGGTCGTGACAAAAGTGGTATCAGAGCGGTTCGTCCTCGGAATGTCCACAGACCGTGTCTCGTAGAGTCTTGTTTATCGGTGTGTTGTGCACCACATCTATAAACAGGAGGCTACAGGGCATCTAGGGTGTTACTTTTCTTTGAATCTTAGATCGTGCGATAATTTTGTACTATTAGGATGACTCTTTTCGATCGGTTGTTATATTTTTCGGTGATGCCTCGAAGAAGGCAACGGCCGCCCGAAGGGCAAGGCGGCGGGGAGAGACTAGTCGGGCGCGAGAGTTACACGGGCTCGTGCTCGGACTACGCCGGCATTGTACTTCGGTCGGAGGGTTCGGCCACTCCACCACCGGATGAGGCGGAGTAGGCCCCTCCCCGCCCGGCGCCCGCTCCCCGGCCGGGGCGGAGGACGGGACGTTGAGGGAGCGGTACGATTGTTGACGACGATAGTGGCGGGACGAGCTCGCGGACGCGGGCGGAGGGTGATGATGACGATGACGGGCGTGATAGCACGAGGGTTCGTGATTTCACGACATGTAGCCCCCCGAGTTTTGGGTCTAAGCCGACGAGGACCCCCCATGACTTTATCCGGTAGATGCGGCGCTCGTTGGGATTGGTCGGGGCTTCGGAGATCGAGTACGTCGAGCTTGCTTTGCACACGAGTTACGAGATGTCGCCCTTAATTGGTATGAGTCTGGGGGCTATCCGGGGGTGAGGGTGCTCCCCGGCACGTGGGACGAGTTCACAGCTGCTTTTCTCCGCCACTTCTTGCCCCCGGAGTTGCGAAGGGCGAGAGTTGATAGATTTTTGCAGATTAAGCAGAGGGGCCGGAGTGTTCGTGAGTATAATTTGGAGTTCGATTCTCTGGCGCGATATGCACCCGCTTTAGTGGCGGATATGGCCGACCGGATGCATCGATATGTGATAGGGTTGGACCGCTACTTAATTGATAGCTGCATGGCGATGGCGTCGCGGTGATATGGACATCGCCGGTTACGGGGCTTACGCCCCGGGGATGGAGGGCCGGCGTCGAGCGGATCGGTCCGTCGGAGATTATGACGGGAGGCCGCCCGAGAGGGCTAGATCCGGCGGGTATTCGGGGATTCACGGCGCGGCGACCTCGGCGGCGGCGAAGCGAGATACCCTCCCCGGCCGGCGCGGTACGCCCCCACGGTTCACCGGTTGGAGCCCGGATGGTGCGGGGTATCCGGAGACGGTCGAGCTCCCGGGCTTCGGGATCACGGGTGGACCTAGATTCAGCCGGTTGAGGCCACCCCTACCCCGATGTCCAAAATATATGTAGGGGGCGCCACTCGGTGGGGATTGTCGTCGTGCCACGGGTGCTTGCTTTACCCTATGGCCGGCGGGGCCACTATATGAGAGATTGTCCACTCGGGGGGCGGTGCGGGGGAGCGGCTCGGCCCTCGGGTCGGTTGCGGTTCGTCTTCACCTTCGCCAGCTATGCGCCCGATGGGGCGAGGCATGCCGACACCGGCCGGCCGTGGGAGAGGCCGTGGCGGGCCTCCCGGTCACGGCGGTCCATCGAACCGCCTATATGCGTTGAACCGTGGACAGGATCAGGAGGCGCCACCAGACGCGGGTACAGGTAATTTAAATCCTTTAATTGGTTATGCTGATTGATGTATAAACTGTTCGTGATAATTGTAAAGGAAACTCCTCCGAAATCCTCATAAGATCCCGTAAGGCTAATTTAACATTCGAGGACGAATGTTCTAAAGGGGGGGAGGATGTTATATCCGTAAGTTCGCACATTCGGATAGTTTGAAATCGTTGCGACGAGATAAGGACAAGGCTACATTTTGATCTTGTTAAACTTACATGAGTTGGATATGGAAGTATCGATGTGGAAATATTAAGAAAGGCTAGGGGTAAAAGTGGAAATTCGCAAAATGGCTTATGGAAATATTGAGAAAGGCTAAGGGCAAATTGGGAATTTTGGAAAGATGAAGATTCATGAAATTCATGAAATCATCCATGTGGTCATGTGGGTCCCACACATGGTTTGGCACAATTTAATTAGTCCAACCCATGGACACTTGGATGGTTCAACTTGGAGCATAAAAGATGACTTATTAGTCATCTTCCTCCATCAAACACTTAGAAAAAAAAAAAAAAGAACAAGAAGGTGAAAAAGGCCACCATATTCGGCCATAAAAAAAAAAATTCAAGACCAAAAATTTTCCCTTCCAAAATTATTTCATTCTTAATAAAACCACTAATTGAAGGGTCCTCATCGACGTGGAGTTGTTGTTTGGGGCGATAGACCATTCTTTTCAACATTTGAGAACCCTAGGCAAGTTGGAAGTTGAAGAAGAAAGGTAAGAATTAAGCTTGTTTATGGATTATGAATGATGTGTTTATGTTGTAGTATACTAAAATGGATGAAAATCATGAAATATGGTATGTAGAAAGTGAGGCCGTGTGGTGTAGGTGTGGCCGTGTATATGTATGTTGTGTTGGAAGTGTTGAACAATTCTATTCTAGCATGTTTGGTTGTTATAGTGTGTTGAAATGGAAGAGAATCATTAGTATGGTGTGTGTATGGTGTGGCCGAAAAATGGGCCATTGTGTGTGACAAGAATGTAATAATTTTATGTAGTAGTTTGATTGTCGCCGTTATGAATGTTAAGCTTAAAATGAAAGTTTAATGAACTAAGTTGAAGATTGTAAATGATTTGGGGCGTTTGGCACTTTAATGTACTTTTTATGGAAATGTTGTATCTATGGAAATGACATTGTAAATATGTGGATGGTTGATGTAAAGAATGAATTTGGAAATTAAAAATGTGTTATGGATGTTGTATTGAGTTTGGAGTAGTTTTCGGCCAATTGGAGTAGTTGTTGGATTGTTTGAACGTTTATGTGATTTGATTAGAATGTTTTGAATGTCGTTGGAACGAGTTCGGATTAGTATTTGAACGAATAAAGAATAATGTTGGATTGGATGTAAGTGATTACTTTGAAGACTATGAATGTTGGCAACTTATGTAAGAGAACGTTATTGATGTTAGAATGTGTTTTGGATTGGATATTGTTGTTGTTGATTGTTGTTGTTGATATTGTGTGTTGAATTGGCCGAGTTGAATCCTCGGGGACGTTATATTTATAGGGGAAGTGCTGTCGAAATTTCTATAAACAAGCACTACTTCCAAATTTTAGCCTTAAGGCTTATAAATGACAAATTGGTAAATGTGACCAATTGCAGATTTTGGAGGAAACGGGAATTGAGTTTTGACAAGCTTAAGAAGCGAATAAGGTATGTAAAGCTCCACCCTTCCTTCTCTTGGCATGTCCTAGATGTAATAGGTTTGGATTCGGATCTCGGGGACGACTCTACTCTTTGGAATCTACATCCAAATTTACCCCTTTTTCATTCAGCGAGAATTGAATTAAAAATGTCTTGTTTGTTGAAATAAGTGCTTAAACATCCGTAGTTTGCCCAAATGATATTGGAGGGCCTAGAATCCTATGTATATGACCTCGTAAGGCCTAACGACCATAGTTTGGGGTACGCCGCCTCAATTTGACCGAGGCGGGGCCCACGCATTCCGAGATCTCCCGATGTAGCCTTGTTTGGTGTATTTGTGTGATTTTGAAAAGAGAACTTTTGACCATTGCTCCGACTACTATAAGATAATTATTTTAACTACTTCATTGGGTTTTATAATACATTTTGACACATAAGAACGATTTCAGAAGGTTGTAACTTTTGTATACTTATTCGATAAATACGAAACTTGCCTCTGCATTTTCGATGTTAGTAAATGTATTTGGCCATTGGATTTTGGAAGGTAACCTAATTATTTATTTTCCCCCATGTATGTGAGTTTGATATGTGACTATGATTCGAGTTCGGTTTGGTATGTTGTTACGCCGGGTTCTGGCCGCGGTATATGTGTATATGTGGTATTACCGTGGGTTCTGGCCGCGGTATATGTGCATAGGTAATATTACCGGCGGGTTCTGGCCGCGGTATATGAGTATGCGATATTACCGTGGGTTCCTGGCCGCGGTATGTATGTATATGTGGTATGTAATATGTGGTGATCGAGGATATGATATGTCTGTGATCGGATGATATAGCATGATATGTGGTAGGATGTATGATAACATGACGGTACGTTTGTGATTATTATTCTTTTATTTATTATTTTATTTATGGATCGGGCCGTACGTTCCTCGGCATTCGGTTAACATCGGTTTTATGACGTGTTCTATTTGTGCAAATGTGGGACGGAAATATTTTTTTTAAAAACAAAGTTAAGTATTTTGGCATTTGGGTTATTATGCGTACGTCTATTGTACACCTTACTCCCGGATTATGACTTCATTTTTGTACTTCACCTTTGCATACTCGGTACATTCAAAGAAATCGACCCCCCCTTTCTTCGGGGCTGCGTTTCATGCCGCGGTACGGACGCACTACTTGGTGATCCGTAGTTTAGGCCACCTCTCTGTTGTTGAAGTGCTCCCTTACTTTCGGAGCCGTATTTTGGTATATACTTTTCGTTGTACATATTTGTCTATTCGGGGGTACGGCGGGGCCCGTCCCGTCATATGATTAATCATTACGTTTAGAGGTCCGTGGATAAACGTGTGTGGGTTGTGCCCGATCGGTTTGGTTAGACTTGTATGATACGTGTGTTGGGCGGTTTCACTCGCCATAGCGGCCTTGTCGGTATATATATATATATATATATGTTATTACGTTGGCCCTACGTGGCCTTTGTTGGTATTTTCTGCGTGCAGGGTTATTTTTGGATAGTCAGAAAAACAGAGGAAACTCTGCCAAAATTTTTTACGGTAACAAGATAAA
Source organism: Lycium ferocissimum (assembly GCF_029784015.1). Lineage (NCBI taxonomy): Eukaryota > Viridiplantae > Streptophyta > Magnoliopsida > Solanales > Solanaceae > Lycium > Lycium ferocissimum. Next base: position 9,764 of record NW_026714425.1, read on the forward strand.
TTTGAAACACAGCCTTACCGGTTTTACGATATATCTGTATTTGTGATTGCGACAGTGTGATGTTACATTTGACGTTTGTGTACGCATAGACCGGTGTTGTGATTCTGATGTATATATGTGTTCGGGTGCCCAGTTCGGGTACTAGTCGCGGCCTACGGGGTTGGGTCGTGACAAGGGTTTAGGGACTCAAGTGAGCCTTAGCACGGCATTTCATCCACGGTGATGGAAAAATTTGCACGTACTATTAAGACTCTTTGAGGATATGTTACGGGCATGTATGTTAGATTTTGGAGGTAATTGGGATGATCACTTGCCACTCATTGAATTTCCTTACAATAACAGTTATCATTCTAGCATCCAAATGGCATCGTATGAGGCTTTATATGGGCGAAAGTGTATATCCCCAATTGGGTGGTTTGAAGTAGGAGAGACTAAATTGATAGGGCGAACTTGGTCCGGCAAGCCATAGAGAAAGTTAAGCTCATACAAGATCGGTTATTGGCAGCCCAAAGTCGTCAAAAGTCCTATGCGAATAATCGTCGAAGGGACTTAGAGTTCCAAGTTAAAGATTGGGTATTCTTAAAAGTGTCGCAGATGAAGGGCGTTATGAGATTTGGCAAAAAGGGGAAGCTTAGTCCCCGGTACATTAGGCCTTATGAGATTATGCGCAGAGTAGGCCAAGTGGCTTACGAATTAGATCTACCTCACGATTTGGAGTCGGTTCACTTTGATTTTCCATGTCTCGATGCTTCGTAAATGTGTTGGAGATCTACTAGAATCGTGCCGGTAATTGATGTGCAAGTGACGAGAAAAGTTGACTTAAGAAGAGGTACCCGTTGCCATATTAGATAGGCAAGTACGGAGGCTTAGAAACAAAAGTGGCCTCAGTTAAGGTTTTGTGAAGAAACAATATGTCACGACCCAACTCCGTAGGCCGCGACACGTGCCCTAATTGGGCACTCGTACGTACCTTAACCTAAGTTAGCAAAATATTAAAAGTAAACAGAAATAATAATTTAACGAAACCCGGTGGGCACGACGCACGAAGCCGATAAGGCGTCTGAGAAAGATAAGATAAACTCGTGCGTACGCAAATCTCACGAAACATATACGGAACCCACCACGTACGGACCTCTACGAACGACGAGAACATAACATAATATATGACGGGACGGGGCCGTCGTACCCCGAATAAATATGTACAAATGTAGCGAAAGTTTTATGCAAAACACGGAGCTCGGACGAAAGGAAGCACTTCAGCGGTGACGGATAACCTAAACAACGGATCCGCAAATCGATCGTGGCACTGCGCGGCACGAAAACGCGAGCCCCAGAAAGGGGGTCGATGCGAAAAAATGTCGAATATGTAAGCGAGAAGCGTAATAACTAAAATCAAAATCGAACGGAATGCGCGGAGGAAGCATAAGATACATAGAGAATCAAAAATACGTAAGAAAATCGTAAGCAATGCATCGAAGAAAACATATGCAAAGCCGGCCCCGCTATGGGACTCGGTGAACGAAAACGAGCGCCCCCCGGTCGCGCCAAAACACATCATACTTGAGTAAATATCTAGAACAAATCATAACATACCAAGTGGCCACGTCGGATCACATAATCGGATATCGGAATAAGCGTACATGGCGACGTCATACACAACCCATGTACGTATATACACACTCCCTCGCCGGGGCGCGGCGAACAATGCGGAGACATACGCGAGAACATATCCTGGCCGGGCTCGGTGTGGGAAACATTGAGGCATCCACGGTGGAGTAGTGAGAAACTAATGCAATAAAAATATCCGGAGAGACTCAATGAAGCATATCGAATAACGAATATCGAATAACGAATCAAATCAATGAAATCGGACTGAATCATAATACGTACCTTTCGGACATCACGGCGGATTATCTCGACAGAACTTTCAGAGTCGAAGTACATATCAAAACATTTCATAGGGCTTGATAGAATGTTTAAAACGATTTTTGTTTAGTAATTAAAACATTTCGAAAACGAATCGTATTTACAAAAGAATAAAGTCGGAAATAGTGGGCTCACCTCGGTCAAACGAGGTGGCGAACATAAAACATGCATATCGAACCTCATAATGTCATTAATAAATGTTTTAGAGTAGTCGGATTGAATTTGGACAAGTTTTATACATCTAAGACCATTCTAGTTATTCATGATCTAACTGGGTTCAATCTTACTGAAGGAAAAAGGGGAAAATTCAAACGCAGATTCTAGGAAGTAGGAATATCCCCAAGGGCCAAAGTCGAGCCTAATACCCTAAGACGTGCCAAGAGAAGAAATAGGCAAACTTTACATACCTTTTGCGCTTGTTACGCTTGTCGAAACTCAATCCCGTTCCGTCGAGAGATCACAAATGGTCATCTTTACCGGTTACTATTCATGCAAGTCGACATTTCAATCTTTGGTTTCTATTTGGCTACCGAAATTTCGTGCAAACACTTCCCCTATAAATACGACACCCCCGAGATTCAACTCGGCTCAAAATAGTCAACAACAACCCAACAACAACACCAAGAACATCAACAATCATAACAAAACACAACATGACATAACTAGTTTACTTTCAACATAATACCATAGGTTTCCATTCCGACTTCACACTTTCAAATCAATGCCATCATATTTCACATACACACATAACTAATTTGAGATCATACAAACTAAAGCATTTCAAAAATATTTTACAACCTTACAAAAGACACAATATTCAACAATTCCATATTCTATCCAAAATTCTTATTTATGCAACAAAATCATTCCAACACACTTTCTACTCACTAATTCATCACCAATAACAATAATCTACACTTAAACAACTTCATTATCTTAATATCATAAAATCACACCAATACGACATAATTCTCTACATTCCATTTTCATACCAACTTAACCCATAAATGCTTCATTTACATTATAATGATCACCATAACGCGACTAACACGTTAAACAAAATAAATTCGTCACCATTTCACCTACATATGGTCCACGGCCAAACATCAATATTTCAACTTCATCCCATTTTATTCAACTTTCATTTCCAATACAAATTCCATAACCACAACTAAAATACAACATAAAATCAACTCACTATTGCTACAACAATATATACACGTACACGGCTACACCATGCTTTCCACATTCACGTAGCAAACTTCTATATTTCTATGAATTCTACTCATTTACATATTCCACAACACAAACCAACCTTCATAACATAAATAAATGGAATGAAATCTTACCTTTTTCTTCAAACTTCTTCACTCCCTCAAGTGTTGAATTGAAGAAACCAAGATTATCTTCCAAACCAATTGCACCAAGTTGTAGAGGGGCCTTGAATTAGTGTGAAAACCACAAGAAAATAATTTTGGGACCAAGATTTTGAGGGTGAATTTTCTTGGCCATGGCCGAATGGCCATGGTGTTATTCTCTTGTTTTTCTCTTGTTTTCTCCTCCTCATTTGTCTTGAATTCTCTAGAATAATGTCCATGAATTGGTCCCTTTTATTAATTAGTGGTCACGTGACCATATCACGTACTGACTTATTAAGCTTAGGCCATTTTTTTTTTTTTGCTACCGGCCACCCTTTGGGTTGGGCTTGGCTTGTATATATTTTTTTTTGTGTTAATTCCAAGCCCACTTTCTTAATCCACATTTTTGATAATTCATGAAACCCTTTTCCGACATTCCAATTTTGCCCTTAGTCTTTTCCGATATTTCCACCTCTAAATTTTCCATAACCAACTTATGAACCAAACAAAATCAATACATTTCAATGTCCTTAGCCTTCCTTAATATTTCCGCGTCAATATTTCCTTAAACGTCCCATGCGCACTAAGTCCCAATTAGAACCTTAATTCTACCATTCCGACTTGTTTTCAATTTTCCGAATACGCGTAAAATGCGAGGTGTAACATCCTCCCCCGCTTTAGAACATTCGTCCTCGAATGTTCAGTCGACTCCATGTATGGGGTTTCATAGCACTTCGGGAGGGGTGTCTTCTTTTCCGTACGCCCATCTTGAGCTAGATCGAAGCACTTATAAGGGCCTTCGTCTTTCTTCCTTCGTTCCTCGACATCCCCTTACTAGGCTGTTTCGGGGTCTCGAATCGGATATACGGCAAGCGGAATCTTTGTCAAAATCGGAAGATCAAAACGGACGTCGGATGGAGTCATATCCGGAATACGAAGGAATCATGAATCGACGTTATCTTAAGCGGACTCAAAATCGAAACCGGACGAACGAGAGGCATATCGAACAATTTCCACAATCGGGATCGGACGTACGGACCATGTTGGATAAATCCGTAGTCGAGTCGGACGTCGGCGCACGTACCACACATACGGTCGGGATCGGACGCGTACGTGTGCGGACATCGTAATGGGGCGAACATACGGTTATCGGACAGTTCGTAGTCGGGGTCGGACATACGGACATATGTCGGACGATTCATGATCGAAGTCGGTTGTACGAGATATATCGAACGGACTTGCGGTCGAGTCGGACATATAGAGGTATAGCAGGATAGAAACATAATTAGATTCGGAGTAACCGGGGTATAATGAACGAGTTTCTTCGTCGGGGGCACGAAATATGGCACACGGAATCGTGTTGAGGTCGACTACTTTTACCACTACCTTAGGGACCTACGGAAATTTTTTCCTTGTCGCGTTTTTCTTCTCGCTTGATGCAAACTTGCTCCTCTCTCATTCTTACATAATGGTTTCCTACTTCGCTTATCGGCTCCTCCAAAGGTTTTACTTCGATCCTATACTTGCTATCCTTAATTCCTTCAATACTTCCAATTCCCAACCTTAATCCATAGTGAAAAAGAGTAGCAACTTATCTTACAACACTTTTGTACCATATCTTTCCTTGTTACTCGAACTTCGATGTCTTTGTGCGATTAACGAGGCTTCCCACATATGTAAAACCGGTGGTGCAGATGCCTACGGATACAATTGCGTGCGAATATCGTACGCGTTCGCACACATATATGTCGTTAGGACTCGCCTTTCGACCAACATAATCACCCGGGGAAAAGTCATACACATACATATATACACCCCCATTATCATTCTGCTTATAAACATTTCCAATCGCTACTTAAATTTACCTTGATTTCCGGCGATATTGCGCTTTCTTCCTTTTTCTCGTTAATACGCTCCGGGTACGCGCGACTTACGTAAGGGTGCTATCCGACTTCCACGGACTCTCGTTTCTTTTAGGTTACCCCCCAATTTCCATTTATCCCCGCCCCGAATTCCAAGTTTGTAAAATTTTCCACTTACTTCCCGAAGTCCACCCATCTAAAATTGCTCCTCCTGAGCACGCTTAACCCGACTTCGACGGATTCGAGTCCTTTTAATGTCGGTATAATTACGTCCGTTTCCACGCACGACCTTTATTACACAATACGAGGCCTTACGGATCCGGAGGCACATTCATAACACGTCCTTTCTTGTACAATTACTATTTTACCCTTCTTGACCTTCGGTAGTCACCTCTGCAAATTCTTGTTACTCGAACCGTACGCGCGAGAATACCCGTATGCCATGCGAATATCGGCTCATATCCCATGCTAGCCATTAGAATCTTCTATTTCGGGTAGCAGAATAAATATATCCGGACTTACTGTGTGACCTCTCCCGTCGCCACTTACCATTTCCGCCGCGTGTGAGCTCGCGCAAGGAATTTTATTTTCCCTATGACTTGGCCTCTGTCGCACGGTCTAAACGGAAAGAAGGTCAATAATTCCTAGATGCCTTACCGTAGCCCCCTCTGTTTTAGATGGGGCGCCCCACCATAAAAAGGGGGTTTTTTTTAACAGGGGGGAACTTGGGGGGCCCCAACACGCTCCCTTTTTTGTCCCGGGCCCCGTGGGCGGGGGGGGACACGTGCCTTTGGGGCCGTCGTCCTTAACCAAGTTGGGGAAAATATTAAAAATAAAAGGGTAATAATTTAACGAAACCGGTGGGCCCCGCACGAGCGGAAAAAGGGGGTCCCAAAAAAAGGGCCCCCCGTCGCAAAACTCCCCCAAACCCTTAGAACCCCCCCGTTTTCTACGGGGGCCCTCGGAAAAAAAGACGGGAAAATAACATAATCATATGACGGGACGGGGCCCCTCGTCCCCCAAATAAATATGTACAAATGTAGCGGGAAAATTTTATCCCAAAAAACGGGCTCCCGGGCGGGGGAAACCCAAAGGGCGGAAACCCGCGGGGATCCACAAATCGGTCGTACGTTGCGCGACGACGGCAACCCCCGAAGAAAGGGGGTCGGTCGAAAAAAAATGTGCGAATATGTAAAGCAGAGAACGTAATAACTAAAGTCAAAATCAGAACGGAATGCGCGGAGGAAGCATAAGATACATAGAGAATCAAAAATACATACCAGAAAATCGTAAGCAATGCATGCAGAAAACATATGCAAAGCCGGCCCCGCTATGGGACTCGGTGAACGAGAACGAGCGCCCGGCGATTCCGCGCCAAAACACGTCATACTTGAGAGTAAATGTAATAGAACAAATCATAACATACCAAGTGGCCGCATCGGATCATAATCGGATATCGAGAATAAGCGTACATGGCACATCATACACCACGACCCGTATGCATTATATACTGCCCCCTCGCACGGGGCGCGGCGAACAATGCGAGACATACGGCTTGAGAACATATCTGGCAGGAGGCTCGGTGTGGGAAACGTTGAGCATCCACGAGTGGAGTAGTGAGAAACTAATGCAATAAAAATATCCGGAGACTCGATGAAGCATATCGAATAACGAATATCGAATAACGAATCCAAATCGATAATCGAGATTTGAATCGCCAATACGTACCTTTCGGACATCACGGCGGATTATCTCAACGAACTTTCGGAGTCGAAGTACATATCAAAACGTTTCATAGGGCTTGATAGAATGTTTAAAACGATTTTTTTTGTTTAGTAATTAAAACATTTCGAAAACGAATCGTATTTACAAAAGAATAAAGTCGGAAATAGTGGGCTCGCCCTCGGTCAAACGAGGTGGCGAACATAAAACATATCGAACTTCATAATGTCATTAATAAATGTTTTAGAGTAGTCGGATTGAATTTGGACAAGTTTTATACATCTAAGACCATTCTAGTTATTCATGATCTGCCCAGGTTCAATCTTCGAAGGAAAAAGGGGAAAATTCAAGCATGATTCTAGGAAGTAGGAATATCCCCAAGGGCCAAAGTCGAGCCTAATACCTAAGACGTGCCAAGAGAAGAAATGAGCAAACTTTACATACCTTTTGCGCTTGTTAAACGTCGAAACTCAATCCCGTTCGATCAGAGATGCGAAATGGTCATCTTTACCGATTACTTATTCATGCAAGTCGACATTTCAATCTTTGGTTTCTATTTGGCTACGAAATTTCGCCAACACTTCCCCTATAATTACGACACCCCGAGATTCAACTCGGCTCAAAATAGTCAACAACAACCCATGACAACAGCACGAGAACATCTACGATCACTACAACCACAACATGACATAACTAGTTTACTTTCGACCATAATCAAAGCGTTCCATTAGGCTTCACACTTTCAAATCAATATCAATATTTCCATACACACATACTAATTTGAGATCATACAAACACAAGCCAAAAATATTTCAAACCTTACCTCCAATATTCAACAATTCCATATTCTATCCAAAATTCTTATTTATGCAAAATCATTCAACACACTTTCTACTCACTAATTCATCACCAATAACAATAATCTACACTTAAACAACTTCATTATCTTAATATCATAAAATCACACCAATACGACATAATTCTCTACATTCCATTTTCATACCAACTTAACCCATAAATACTTCATTTACATTATAATGATCACCGTAGCTTAGCGACTAACACGTTAAACAAAATAAAAGTCCGTCATTTCACCTACATATGGTCCACGGCCAAACATCAATATTTCAACTTCAACCCATTTTATTCAACTTTCATTTCTAATACAAACTCCACAATAACCACAACTAAAAAATACAACATAAAATCAACTCATCCTTGCTACTGAAAATACATACACATGCACGGCCACAACATGCACACACATTCACCATGCCAACTTCTATATTTCTATGAATTCTACTCATTTACATATTCCACAACACAAACCAACCTTCATAACATAAATAAATGGAATGAAATCTTACCTTTTTCTCCAAACTTCTTCACTCCCTCAAGTGTTGAATTGAAGAAACCAAGACTCAATCTTCCAAACCAATTGCACCAAGTTGTTAAGGGGCCTTGAATTAGTGTGAAAACCACAAGAAAATAATTTTGGGACCAAGATTTTGAGGGGTGAATTTTCTTCACCTTGGCCGAATGGCCTTGGTGTTATTCTCTTGTTTTTCTCTTGTTTTTCTCCTCCTCAATTTGTCTTGAATTCTCTAGAATAATGTCATGAATTGGTCCCTTTATATTAATTAGTGGTCACATGACCATATCACATGCTCAACTTATTAAGCTTAGGCCAAACAAGGCCATGGCCGGCCACCCTTTGGGTTGGGCTTGGCTTGTCCTATATTTTTTTTTGTGTTAATTCCAAGCCCACTTTCTTAATCCACATTTTTGATAATTCATGAAACCGCCTTTTGAGCATTCGATTTTGCCCTTAGTCTTTTCCGATATTTCCCACCTCTAAATTTTCCATAACCAACTTATGAACCAAACAAAATCAATACATTTCAATGTCCTTAGCCTTCCTTAATATTTCCGCGTCAATATTTTCCTTAAACGTCCCGTACGCGCTAAGTAGAATCCAATTAGAACCTTAATTCCTACCATTAAAGCTTGTTTCCAATTTTTCCGAATACGCATAAAATGCGAGGTGTAACACAATAACCGAGAAGAAATGACATGGGAAGCGGAAGAAATTATAACATCCAAGCACCCGTATCTATTTCGGCCAGAAAGGGCAAGATGGACATCAGGTCATGAGTATATGTATGTTTTCCTTTTTTTATGCATTTGGGTCGTGTGTGGCCAAATTCTATTGCTATTATGTTGTACTGTATGAGGCATTGTTATTATGGGTTGTTGTGACGAGGATGGTAGTTCCGCTATTATAGGGGAAACTACGGCGAAATTTTTATAGAATCCCCGAGAATTTAACATTCGAGGACGAATGTTCTTGGGGGGAAGAATGTTACCACCTCGGAGAAGGGCCCTCGTTGGCCCCTTTTGATGAATAGACTAACGAAAGGGCATGATGTATACGATGTTTTGATAAGTAAGAAATAGCATTTGATAACCTAATTAAGATATTAGGGTATTCGAAGTAGAGGTAGAAGACAAGGCATACGACAAGTATCGGAAGAGATTTACGAGTAACGAGTTAATGATGGCTTAATGAAGTTTTGGAGAAGAGTTAAAATATCCCTTGGATTTTTAATGAAGTGTTAAACAAGTGCTAAGAAGGTTCCATAAGGATTGGAGATCGAACGAAACGACGGAGATCATTTCGGGAAGAAAAGGAGGTTATACGGCGAGTTATACGGTCCGTATAATATTATACGGTCCGTATAAGTCCGTATAACACCCAGTTGGTGTTTGCCCGGTGGTGAACCACGACCACTTATACGGGCCGTGCAATGTTCCACGGACCGTATAAGTGTGGTGGAAAGTCTGACAGATTTGATTTCTGTTTTTGTATAAATAGATGCCTTGGGATCTTTTACTTCATTTATCATCTTTTACAAGTATTGAGAGCTCAAAACCCTTCTCTAAGCACATTTCACTCGAGTCAAAAGAACACAAAGATCAAAAGGCTAGAATTAAGTGTTTATGTGTTAGAAAGCTTCCCAAGGAGTTAGAAGATTACAAAGAAATCCAAGTGAAGGCGAAACTAGGGTTTTTGCTTAAGTGAGGTGTTTGCGCCCCCAGGGTTCATTCTACGCATCTTAGGTAAGTTTTATGAAATTTCCATGTGGTTTAAGATATTTTTAAAGTTGAAACACTTGGATTGCAAAAAGGATATAGAAATGGGTCATGAATGTGGGAATAGTGTCAACTTTTGAATAGATGTTTGGATTGAGTTATGATTCTTGATACATTATGATTATAATCATGTTATAAATGATATTGAGAACATGGAATCGACATTGTATACGAATGAACATAATAGTGTGATACGTCTATGGTTGTGGATGATTTGAAGTGAATTGGGAAATATGGATAATATAGGTGTGTGAAGATTGTTGCTTATGGTGTTGTGAATGTTATTATAAACGTTGGAGAGTTGATATATGATATGGAGAAAGTTGTATAAACAAAGAGATGCGCGATTTTCTCTAGCTTTAGTCAAGTATGCTAAGCTATCGATTATCTAATGTTAGTAAGTACTCTAATGAAGGTAGAAACGTGAGCATTGAAGAAGAACGATGCAAGTGGCCAGAGAATAGTTGAACGAGGAAAGGTATGCGAGGCTAACCCTTCTTTTCATAAGGCATGGTTCTTTGGCCAAATATATCCTTCTATGAGCCTACGATATTCTCCGATGATACGATCTCTAAAAGCTACTAAGCTTATGATTCTCGATATGATACGATTGTACTAAGTTCCTTATAAGACGAGTAATCCTTTAAGGATAGATGTAATGAACGACGATAGTAATAATGCTAAATATGCTTATCTATATATATGGCTATGTATGGCTACTATGAAACCCCGAGCTTATATGGCCGGGTAGAATGTATATATATATATATACGATGTGCGCGCACCACTGTAGTTGGGTACGGATAACCACGAGCCTTGGTAGGGCCGGGTATGTATGACCTTTGAGCCTTAGTAGGGCCGGGTATGTGAGCTCACAGAACCTTCGTGGTCGGTTATGCTATATAAATGCTATGTATATGACATCAATATGAGTACGAATATGCTAAGTATATGTAAATGATATGTAAAGACTACGTATATGCAATGTATATGATATGAATATGAGTATGAATGGAAATATGCATACGAATACAAAAATGGATACGAAAGGTAAATGAGTACGGATATGGATGTATGTACACGGATACGCAATAGAAATGGAATGTCCCTGTCACGACCCAACCCCGTAGGCCGTGACTAGTGCCGGGCGGGCACCGACACAATCATCACGAATCCGAATCATATACGAATTGGCTTATGCGCGTACAAAATATCGGACACTATCTCGGATTATCTCGAAGCATCGAGAACACAAACATATATATATAAAGGAGAAGCCGGCAAGGCTATCAAATGGCGCAACGGCCCCAAAATATGCAAATGCAAGCCGGCGAGGGCGCCACGGCGAATGGGATCGCCCGAGAACATATATCATACGAACACACGTATCAGAATGAGGCACGGCCAGCGTATACGTCTACGGACCTACAAACGGACCAACGAATCATATGACGGGGCCCATAGTACCTGCGAACAAACCAATACATATACACGAACGGATATATACCAAAATGTGGGCTCACGAATAAAGAGAGCACTCCAAACAGCACAATAGGTGTCCTAAACTGGCGGATCCGGCCGCACGTCATGCACTGCCGGGCATCGGCTTTTGACCCACAGAAGAAAGGGGGTCGATGCGAAATATGTGCGAGTATGCAAAGCAGAAGATATAGTAAACAAATCTGAATCATTATCGAAACAGAGGTACAGAAAGTAAGTGCATATCCAAAATATCATAATGTTTATTTTCAAAATACAAATCATGCCTAGGGCTTAGAAAATATGGTCGCCCGCCCGTCATTGGCGCCATAACACAGCATAACACCAGAAAGTTTCAAATATCCATATCCCCGTCACACATCATAACGCCATAACACAGCATAACACCAAATATAAGCGGAACCCGGCCCTCTAACGAGGGGCTCGGCGGAACCCATGCTCTGACATAACACGGAGTGTAACATAGTGGGCACGACGACATAACGGCCGGGACTCGGCGAAAGATACAACGAATACACGAGCGAGGTCGTGAGTAACCATATGTATAAAATCATTATCATAGACTCGAAAAGATAAGTAAAATGACCATACTTGGAAATCGGGATAATAGTCATATCAAATTCTTTCAAAAGTCTCGAGGTTACATAAAGGAAAGTCGCGGGACCCACGGACGGTGTCGACCAGTCGAACCCGCCTATGGAAAACATACTCATCATACGCCACATGAAATCTCCTACGAACATATCGAAATAGTCAATCCGAGCCTTTACGTAAAGTTACGATTAAGGATTCGTAGTTACGGAACTTCTTTAAAAATAAAACTTTGTGCAACATTTGAAACTCAAATATTCCAAAGACATAAGGGTCAATATTTCATCACATCAAGCATACGAATACCAAGAAACAAATAAGAATCATAGACATGCTCGGATTGCGAGAATAGAATTTCCTCGAGGCTCGTGTCTGCGCTATTTGTAACTAAGACGCCAAAAGAAGGAAGGGTTGAGCTTTACATACCTCGTCAGCTCTTAAAGCTAATCCAACTCAAGCTAATCACAACCTACGTCTCGGGCTCCCCAAGGTCTACACAACGTCAACGGATATCAAATATTAGCTATAGACGTTTAGGCATTTAATTCCAAACTGCACTTAATTCTACGGAAATTTGGGCGGCATTTCCCCACACTGAAATAGGCCCAACCAGGGAAATTTAACTCGGCCAAATCAACAACAACAACACAACAACCAAACTAGCAACATCAATAATCAATTCAAACGCATTCTAGCATTAAATACTACTTTCTACATAATCCAACAACATTCATTATATTCAATTCAACGACACATTCGACGACATCAACACTACGTTCAATTACAATGCGAACCCATACCAACAACATTCAAGAACATTTCAAACAATTCACACGATAGTTCAAATAGCCCAAACAATACTCCCTCTCACCGAAACCACTAACTTGAGAACCTCGACACCATAACACACTTCCCGACTTCCGAATCATGATTTGCATCAACAATCCACACTCAACGATGTTATTCTCATAAATATAAAAATTGCCTTCAATGCACATAATTCTCCAAATGACCCATAACAATTACAATATCAACTTGAGTCATTAAATATATCGTCAACATAGAATTCATAACGACAACAATCAAAATTCCAAATAGAATTAATTCATTCTTATTCACGCAAGGGTGGCAGCGTTCGGCCACCACCCCGGCTACCAACTTCATGATTTTCATTCATTTCCTTTTTACTACAACAACTAAACATGCTACATTGGATTTAGTTCATCACTCCTGCAAACACGCACGTCCGCACATTCGAGCCATACACGGCTCGACTTGTCTTTTATGCCATGTTCATGAATTTCATCATTTTTGGCATACTACAACATGCGTACATCATTCATAACACATAAAACAAGATTAAATCTTTAACTTTCTTCTTCAACTTCACAACTAGGCTAGGGTTTGCGATTGATAAAACGGATGGTTTGTTCGCTCCAACAACAGCACACGTTACCTAGGGACCTCGATTAGTGGATTTGCTTGAAGAAAATATTTTTGTGATGGCTCAATTTGGACTTGAATTTTCAAGGTTCTTGGCCGAATGGCCCTCTTGTTGTTCATCCAAGGTTCTCTTTTTTTTTCTAAGTGTTGAGTGAAGAAAGATGACTTAGTAGTCATCTTTTATGCTCCAACGTAATTATGCATGTGTCCGTAGTGTACTTGTGTGTTGGACGATTAAAATTGGCCACAAAATGTGTGGGAACCACTTCCACACCACACGGCCAACATGGCCAAGAATGCATGATTTGCAACTTTCAATTATTCCACTTTTGGTCCCAAATTTTTCTAAATGTTCCATGCCAACAAATTCATGAACAACTTATGTCTGAAAACAAAATCAAAGGTCAAAAGTCCCGACTTTGTATCCCGGAATGATTTTGTCCCTAACTTACCATAGTTAATCCGAATTGTCCCAATGTACAAAATACGGGATATAACAGTCCCTATGGAAAGCAAGTAAGTGCTATGACGATGATACTATTATCTCCCGTCTGCCATTTCATATGTTGTCTATTATGCTTTCATATTGATATTGATCATGCTTTACATCGGTACATTCTTCGTGCGCGTCCTTTTGTTTGTGGCCATTTGCGTCATGCCCGCCGGTGGCCGGGGAGACGGAGAAGCTTGATCCGTAGCTTCATTATTCGGGGACTACACGGCGGGGCTCCATTTCGGAGGGCTGCTGACTTTTGGTATAGATTCTTTTGTGTACATATTTATGGGCACGGCGGGGGTCTGTCCACGCATATGATATGACATATTCTTCAGAGGCTCGTGACATGTGTATATGGTTAGATGTGTTGGCCGTGGGTTTTTTTTAT